>NC_043013.1:422595-507595 GCF_006345805.1 Octopus sinensis | reverse complement strand
TGATATGCACTCCTCTGAGAGACAATTTGAGTTCGATTCTACAGCTCAACACCTATGAAAAGGGTGTTCTACTGTAGGCCCTGGTTGATCAAAACTGAGTGGTAACGTGTGAAAGGGACAATTTCACACCTGTTTTAACAGCATCGTTTGCCCTATTAACTCCATTGCAAGTATTCCAATCGAATCTCTGCTCTGAGAATAACTCGTTTCTTTACACAAAAATCATTTTCTTTCTTCTTTTCTCCATCTTCCAGATTGAAAATTACAAATTAATACAAGCCAAAATATTTTCACCAAATCAGGAATCGAAATTCCTTATTTTGAAACCAATACAGATTAAATCAAAGTGAATTATTCTATAACATACACTTGGACTGTACACTATGCCTGAATAAAGGACATGATGGTCACAACTGGAATGCCTTTGGTTATAAGCCAAGGCTGACATTGGGCAAACTAATCATCGTCATTGTTTACCATTTTTGTTCCAAGCTGGCATCAGATGGATGGTTTGTGAGGATCCAGCAATAAAGCAATGTCTGCTTTGGCTGGATGCCCTTCCTAATGCCAACCACTTTTCAGGTATGGCACCAGCGTGGGTGAGGTTACCAAGTAACTTGCAGGACAAGGCTCCTCAACTGATGCTGAGGTAGTATTGAGGGGGTTTGCCTTATGTCAGAGGATGAGAGGTTGAAGTAGGACAGAGGAGGGATAGGAACCAGCCACCCCAGTTGGAAAGTTTACTTTTCCATATTTGGTTCAGTTGGAGGGTTTTCTCCAGCTGCCGCTTCTGGCAACCCGTCATCATCTCGTTTGTGCAGGTCAACCTCCTGTTTATCAAACTCTCTTCCTCCTCCATTTCAATTCCTTGCTACATCATACACAAGCATCAAACAATCTATTCACTTGCAGAGAGAATCCTTTGATGCCAAAACGCATCATTCCACAACCTACACAGAGGATAATGTAGCCCGAGATACACTATTTCTGAACAAAGGACAGAATGGTCTTGGCTGGAATGTCTTTGATCATAAATCTGCTCAATCAGAGTTGATGTCTATAAGCAAAATGTTGGAAACAATACCAGATAATCTTGGAGTTACCTGTTGTAGACTGACCTTCTGTTCAGTGGAAGATTAAGCCCTTATGCTGCCGCCATCATCATCATCATCCTCATCTATTGAGCACTTGGTGCCTTTAGATAATTCTTACTCAATAAGGAAGTAAATGCTTTTCAGTTTGGTGTATAATGAGGGTCAAGGCAGAGTTTCCAATTCAGCAAACAGAGTATCAGAACAAATACCACAAACTATTCTGTCAGACACTCTAAGAATTCCATCAATCCACTGCCCTGGACTAGGATTTCATTTAAGTGATGCTTCAAAGGATGAGAGACAAAGTTAACCTCTGAAGTGAGAGCATAAAAAGCCAGAACAAAAAACTACAAAGAATTTAATCCGACACCATTTTCTGCTTTTAATGTCCTGCAAACAAAGATAAGAACTGACCGACAAAACCGTTTGAAAGATTTGGAGACATTTGCAGTTCTGCATTTTTACAAAGACATTAAATATTTGAAGAATATTGAATTAGACCTTCAGGCATCAAAATAATGAAGACAAGAAACATTCGAAAATATAAAAATTAAAAAATTTATTATAACTGTGAAAATATTATTTAAAATTATTTAACTTTCATCAAGTAAACGTTTTCGGCGACGCAGAAATCGATGAAGATACCATTCATTATGATGTAACATAGCGGGACCGTTGTATACGCATAACACTGACATGTCATCATGATAGTTCAAGTCTGGTAGGAGCTGTAACACAGAATGGAATTAAGGTGAGTCACTTCAATGAATACATAAACAGGTCTAATATGTTGGAAATGAAATTAAGGTGGAGAGATGGCAGGCTCGTTAGCATGCTGGGCAAAATGCTTAGCAGTATTTCATTTGTATTCATGTTCTGGGATCAGACTCCACCAAGGTCGACTTTGTGCTTCATCCTTTCAGGGTCAATAAAATAAGTACTAGTTATGCGCTGGGGTTGATGTAATCGACAAATCCCCTCCCCCAAAACTTGCTGGCCTTGTGCCAGAATTTGAAAGTAATATGTTTGAAATTAAGTTTTTAACAACTCAAATTTGATAATTTTTTTGTAGTAATGGTTACCAGTATATAACTGGTATATACTTCATACACAATGGAAAAAAGAAAGTAAAGTCTCCTCTGGAAAGATTCTGAACACTGTAAAAATCTTTCTACTGAGATTTTAATATTTGAAGAAAATCGAATTATTTTTATAAGCTGTAGGCATGGAAACCATGAAAACACAAAAAACCTTTTTCCAACTGTGAGAATATTCATCAAAATTATTTAACTTTCATCAAGTAAACATTTCCAGTGTTCTAAAATTACTGAAAATCATTCTTTAATCATCATCATCATTTAACATCCGTTTTCCATGCTGGCATGGACTGAACAGTTCAAGAGGAGACAGCAAGGGCAGGAGCCACATCATAATCTGTTTTGGTTGGGTTTCTATCATTGGATGCTTTTCTGAACACCAACCACTTTACAGCATGTACTGGGTACTTTTTACATAACACCAATACCAGTGCTTTACATGTGGTACAAGCAGCAATGCTCTACATGTGGCACCAGCATTGACAGGATCACCAAGTACCTTACAAGATCAAAAACCCCTCAACTGGGAGAAGAGAGACTATTGATGGGGTGTGGCTTTGTGCCAGTTGAGAGATTTAAGGTACAGAGAGGACAGATATTTTTTCTTTTTTTTTATTGCCCACAAGGGGCTAAACATAGAGGGGACAAACAAGGACAGACAAAGGGATTAAGTCGATTACATCGACCCCAGTGCGTATCTGGTACTTAATTTATCGACCCCGAAAGGATGAAAGGCAAAGTCGACCTCGACGGAATTTGAACTCAGAACGTAGAGACAGACGAAATACCAATAAGCATTTCGCCCAGCGTGCTAATGTTTCTACCAGTTATGTGGTCTGATCAATAAGTATGTGGACTGTTGCTATAGTAACAAAGCTAAAGCACAGAGGGTGAAGCTGCTTGGCACAGATTGACGTTGAACTCTGCCATGCATGCATACATAAGTTTCAACATTCTAGCTCTATTCCGCTGTTTACAGTAGTGCTTGGAAGGAACATGTGTAGCATGTGATTGTTGCATTGACCCTGACAGAGAAAGTTGAGCAGAGAATCTGCATCATATTTTGCCAAAAGCTTGGTGATCCCTGCTGAAGGACCTACGCAAAGTTTTCATCATTCTCAACACAATCAAAGAGATCTTGTGCAACTGAAACCCAAGAGTCTTTTTGATCAGCCGAAAGTAGTTTTGGCACAAACTTGGCGGACACGCCTCTCATACCCAAATCTTCAGTGATAATGGAATGAACTGAACCGTAACTTATCTGCACATCCTCTGATAACTCACAAATGGTGATTTGATGAATTCCCCTCACAGCTGCATGCACATCTGCGATGTTTTTCTCAGTTCTGCTGATTGCAGGTCTCCCAGAACAGTCCGAACGTGCTTTTAGCAGGTTCAAACTGATAATAACATTGCATTTAGTCTAATGTTCTACTGAGGCAGCTACTTCCGTCACATTCAATTTGTCTGCAATACAATTAGTGTTGTGGTGAAGGCCATAAAGTAAAAGGTGGGTTCCTAGTAACTCCCTTTTATTCACTAATGATGGTTCCACACAAAAAGCAAAATACAGTAAAATACTTGGTGAGTCATGTAGAGACAACTGCAGGGTTGAAAGGACTTTTTAGTGTTGCCAGGGACACAACAACCCCTCTAGTGATGGTGCCCTGATAAAATTTTCCCTGTACATTCTGTAAATAGTTGGTGTTAGAAAGGGCATCCAGCTGTGGAAAGCACAACACAATAAAAATGAGATATGGTCTGTTGATGAATCGAAGATAAGAACTGACTTGATGCATGGTGAAACACCGAACCCATGTTGGCACAGACTGGTCAGTGGTTGTGAAACAATGATGATGGTGAAATTTAGTTTGAGGGAGAGGGACTCCCTCCTAGAATAATGAATGTGATGTAGCTAACATTCCACTTAAGTTCTACAAGTTGGTGTCTGCATAGGGAAAAAAAAGATGAAGAGGGAATGATATCAAGGTTGTTTCAGTTCTGGAAAGGAAGGATTGGTTAACATGTTTAGTACAGGGTTTGTAGAATGAGACAGCAGACCAAATGAAAAGGAGAAGACGCCGCACTGGGTGGGACACAGCCAGCTAGTTCAAAGAAGGACTATTTAAAAGTGATAGAAAAGCTCTTTACACTTAGTTCTAAAAATATATGACTTTGTATTTAGTCAAAAAGAAATCAATAACTTCAACAGAGTTACAATAATGTGAAAATGCAATCAAAATAGCATTAATTAAGTCAAAAGCAACTTACTTTAGGTGTCAACAGAAAATACTGTGAAGTCCTTTTTTTACAAACAGCATCTACAACTATTTTAAAGACCCGTCTTTCATTTATAGGGTCCATTCCCTACAAAATAACAAAACAAAATTACATTCAGAATTTACAAGTAATAAATGAGATTGAGGCAAATTATTTCACCATTTGGAAATTACTCCAATATCAAAGAGTCCATCTCATTAAGCTTTGCTATCAAAGTCTTTTAATTAATACAACTCCAGTTAATGACTTGCAAGCTGCTTTGCTATTTGATAGTTTATTTTTTGACTCTATGAAAATTTCAGTTGGTCAGGAACGAGAGAAATATTGAACAAATTAAGGCCTTCTTCATCTTTGATTATAGTTCTATTCACATCATAGACATTTTATAGGAATATTCTTTTCTACTCTAGGCACAAGGCCCCCAAAATTTGGGGAGGGGGTTCAGTTGATTAGATCAACCCCCCAGTATGCAACTGGTACTTAATTTATTGACCCTGAAAGGATGAAAGGAAAAGTCGACCTCAGCGGAATTTGAACTCAGAATGTAGTGATGGGCAAATATCACTAAGCATTTTGTCCAGTGTGCTAACAATTCTGCCAGCTTGCTGCCTGAAATGTTTATAGGAATATTAAACTGATGTCTATACTTGATTGGTACTCTAGTTTACTAACCAAAAAAGGTTGAAAGACAAAGTTGATATCAGTGGAATTTAAACTCAGACTAACTGAATTCCAAAGGTGGTTTGTCCAATGCTCTAGCAATTCTTTCAGTAATTGTCAATCCATCAGTCTCACAGACCATACATAACAATTAATATTAAATTTTTAAGCAAGAAAAAGCCAAAAATATTTCATTTTACCTGATTGATCTCATCAACACAACGAAAGGGTACTACAGCTAAGTCCTGTAATGCCATCAAATATAAAACAGTTGAAATACTCCGCTCCCCTCCACTTTGTATGTTCTGAGACAGCTCTAACATTTGTTCACCATCGCGAAATTTTACTTTGATTCTGATGCCATATTTCTCAAAATCTTCCTTCATTAGAAAAAGAAAAATCATTAGATAATTATGAAAAGAAAAGCAAGTCAAATACAAACTAAATTACAAGAATAATAAAGTATTTATCATTAGCATGTCAATTTGATTTTAAATTATTCAAGTTTCATCTCTAAGTTGAAGTTCCTGGAATATTTCCTTTTTGTCACAAAAGGTGAAGAGTAACAACCCTAACCCTTTTTTTATGGCCTCCAAAACTGGTGGAAGGAAGAACAGAAGCTCTCCTCTCATTGCAGACCTGGTTTCAATGCTTGCAACAGAGTGGACTCTTGTGAAAAGCAGACAAGGACCAAGTTGAGGGGTTTCAATCAGGCAACAGGTTATTCCCACTAATGCAGTGGTACAAAGTAAGGCAGCAGACAAGAGTTTGAAAGTAGTCCCAGGAAGATAGTTCTGCTGTATAAGAGTGAGACATGGCAGGACACAAAGTTCTCTATTGACAAGCTCCAAACGCTTGTGAATAGATGTCTCTGGAACATTCTTCAGATAAATGGCAAGACAGATTCACAAAGCTTTGTGGGAAGCAGGTGAATCAGTAACCTATTGAAACCCAGATCAAGAGGAGAAAAATGGAGTTGGCTGGGATATAAGGTTTGCCTTGTAATGGTTCCAAAATTACAAAGCAAACCAAAAACTGCATGGAGAAGGTTCACAGAAACTGACACAGAGGTAGGTTGCTACACATTGGGGATAGATGCAATCCAATGCCAAAGATCAAGATGGACAGTGGTCTTGTGTTGGTGCCCTATGCTCCACATGGAGTTCAAAGAATTAGGAAGAAGCGAAACCTTACTCTCAACTCCCTCCTTTTAGAAACAGTGAACCCCAGAGTATGGAAAGGAACAGAATATGCTCATTAATCAAAATAATTACATGACCAATTAACCAATTTAGAAGCAGAATATTTGTTGCTGTAAATTGATGTCTTCAAGTAAAAAACAGATGGTGATAGAACACTGGTCTAAGTTTTATGCCAATCCTAACTCAATGAGAAATTACAAAATGTTAACAAAGTTAATTTTATTTCTTTTAACAAAGTACAACTCTGTCCCTCACCGATCCTTATCGAGTTGAACTGAGACCAGCGACACACCAAACAACCTGTGTCCAATTCTAAATTGTCAAACACATAACTGTAACTCTAAACAAGATGTTAGAGGCTAACTTCAATTTACTCTAAAGTGAAAAAAATAATTCATAAATTCGTTAGTATGACTTGGTATTTTGTATAATTTTCACTAATTGTTTCCAGTGCCTATGTAATCAATAGCTAACACAGACCACACTGTCGACTCTGCCATAGTCTAAAATACAAACAACATTCACCCTTTTGTTACCGTATTTCTGTTGAGATGCTCTTCTGGGTTTCTTTCAATTATTTTAAATATAACAAAGAATTTGGTAAAATAACTTATTAAGTTAGGAACATAAATTGTGACTTAGGTTTGGTGGAAGATTTTAATTTAAAACTTGTGAAAACAAGACATTTATACTCAGAGCCAGAGCCGGTTTCAGCCAGGTTGGTAACGAAAGGGTTAATTGAATAAATTAATGAATCAGATCTTTATGGTTTCCCTTCATTGCTCTGCAAGTATTTCATTTTCCTTTCAGTAATATTCGGTAAAAACACTTGTCTAAACTAAAAGTTGAAACATAAATTCAAAAACATTTATAAGTTAACTTTAATGTTACCCTTTAACCCCTTAGCATCCAGGTTACTCCATCAAATGCTTTTTTATTCCCATTGTTTTGAATCAAGGTTTATTATGTATTACCTTGTGGCTTTAAAATTTCAATGATGTGATTATTTAATTTTAGAATGAGATTATAGGGTAGGTGTGAGAGGCTGGATTTGACTAGTTTCAATATAAAACAGGTTGAATATTTGGGATAGAAACGGTTAGTTTAAATGCTAAAGGGTCAAGGTAAAAACATGTAAGAACATAAAGTACTAACTCTTAGACAAAATACTTACTTTGTTATCTGGTACTAACAAATCCACCTCTCCAGCACAATCCATGCTGCTAAAGTATTCACTAAAGTTTTCATTAATGTGACCAATCAGCCTCGTCAATGGTTCAAGCCACTGTTTCTTGGCCATATTAATTCGATCTTGATGAGTTTCCACTTCAACCTTTTTCAACAGAATTTTTTGCTCCAAGACCTCAATATTTTTTTTTCTTTCATAATATTCTTGTACTACCTATAACAAAACAACATCAACAAATTGAAGAGAAGCAGAATAAATAATAAAATCCAAATTTTACAATATACAACTGTAAGACTTATGTATGGGTCTGGAGAAGGCCTTTCAACTGTAAAACGTATGTATGGGTCTGGAGAAGGCCTTTCAATATCTGCTGTAGTCTGCTGGGCAATGAAAAGGCTGAACAGGAATGTTTTGTGTAAAATATTTAAAGTTCGAGAGTTCTTAAAGTAGTGTCAAAGCTGATAGAAAATTCAGTTGACATTCAAAGAATTGGCAGAGACCCTTATGGTTTTCTTTCCTCTTAGCTTCATCCCTTTCCTCATAATCATCACAAAAACAACTCAAGAGCTACAAAATAGGTTCAAAGCATGAAAGGACCAGATTTTAAAAAAAGCCTGAAAGGGTCAGTGATTTCGGGTTTTGATTAGCAACAAAGGGACATCAGAGCCCAACAACATCAATGAAAGAACTATGAGGTATTAGCAGGAAGAGGACGCTTTTGAGTTGTCTATACATAAAAATTACAGCTAAATATTAGATAAGAGGGTTTGTGAAGGAAACACTGAGGGGTCTGTGAGATAGGGTCAAAGTATGTTGAAGAGAGAAACCTTTCAAAAGCCTTAGGTCTGAGGGAAAATTAATTTAAATAAAAGGAGTCCAAAATAGTGAAATGGTTAGGAATGAATGCTGTAGATTATAACATCATCAAACTAAACATTGTCGTCTAATGTTCACTTTTCTCTACTTGCATGGGTTAGACAGAATTTTTTGAGGGAAGTTTTCTATGGCTAGATGCCCTTCATGTCTCCAACCCTCACCTGTTTCTAATTAAGGTAATATTTCCTGATAGAAAACTGGAAACAAATAACATCACTCATCTACAATCACATTATGTCAAGACAAGAGTAGATAGAAACACACACGCACAAGACAGGCTTCTTTCAGTTTCCTTCCATCATATCTACTTACAAGGACCTGGGTTGGCCCAGGACTATAGCAGAGAACATTTGTCCAAGGTGGCACGTGGTGGGACTGGGCCCAAACCAATAGCTAAATTCAAAAACTTTAATAACTCCAGCTATTTTTACCTTTTCTTCTGTCTGAAAACGACAATCAGCTCGAGCTTGAAGGGCATGGATGGCTATGTCAATTTCTTGAATAGAAGATGGATATTTTTCAAATTCCTGTTAATGGAAAAATAAAGGTAAGTAGCAATCCTGAATGAAAAGAAATAATAAAAACAATATAAACAGATTGTATATCTTAATCAACAACAAAAGAAAACTATACAAAAATATATACAACTTGTAAATTATTCGTCGGAAAAATAGATGAAGTCATTTGTTTTTATGTCCAGTAAAAGAGCCACCACTGTTCTTCGATCCTACTCTAATCTCTGAGTCCCACTCCCTCTCTAAGCTGACAGCTCCTTGTCTTACAAGCTTGTGAGTGCTGATGCCCTGTAAAAAGCAGCCAACACACTCTGTAAAGTGGTTGACATTTGGAAAGACATCCAGCAATGGAAACCATGCCAAAACAGACACATGGAGCCTGGTGCAGTTCTCCAGCCTTACCAGCCCTTGTCAAACTGTCCAACCCATGCCAGCATGAAAAACTGACGTTAAATGAGGAGGATGATGATAACATAGGCTGGACGACCACTGCTTGTTTGAGGCAGTATTTTTTACAGCTGGATGCTTCAGCTGTCACCAACCTTTATTTCTTTTAAAAGTAAGACATTTTTTTGTCTTCTAATTTAAAAGCATAAAGCTAGGGCCATGAAGGATTTTAGTTGAACAAATCAATCCTAGTACTTATTTTCTTTTTAAGTCTAGCACTTATTCTATCAGTCTCTTTTGCTGAACCGCCAAGTTATAAGGATGTAAACACTTCAACACTAGCTGTCAAGCGGTGGTAGGAGGGGACAAACACAGAACACATACACAGACACAGCATACATATATATACATATATATATATATATATATATTTGCTATGTTGGACTACTGAACTCTACAGGTATTTTTCATTCTCTCTCTGTTTATTTTCTCTTATTCCTTTCCGTTGAAGAGCATAGGCTTGAAATGTAAAAGACTTTTTCCTTTTTCCTAAGCATCAAACTAATACACTCACTTCTTGTTCATACACCTGTCTTCATCTTTTGTTTTTCTATAAATTTCAACTATATATATATGAGGCAATGACAAAAGACCAAGACCTCTGGAGGTATGCTGTGACTGAGAAGACTCATCAAGCCAAGTGAGTCCGCAGGTGTAACCTACACCAGTGTCGCATTACCAGCCCACTTAAAAAAGTACCTTGGATCATAGGGCAACATGCTGTGTTTGAAGAGACCTATTGAGTCAACATCAAAATCAAATCAAATAGAAATTGTGGTTGTGACCCCCATGCTGGTAGCACGTAAAAAGCACCATCTGAACATGGCCGATACCAGTGCTGCCTTGACTGGCTTCCATGCTGGTGGCACATAAAAAGCACCATCCGATGGTGGTTGATGCCAACTCATCTGGCCCATGCGCCAGTGGCACGTAAAAAGCACCCACTACACTCTTGGAGTGGTTGGCGTAAGGAAGGGCATCCAGCTGTAGAAACACTACCAGATCAGATTAGGACCTGGTGCAGCCTCCTGGCTTTCCAGACCCCAGTCGAACCGTCCAACCCATGCCAGCATGGAAAACGGACATTAAACAATGATGATGATGTACGATGGACTCTCCCATCGAACGCAATGTGTGAGCATTCATCTTTTGCCAAATGATCTGCACAAATGATTTGTTTATTGTGATCAAATGTTCGTACCACACATCAGCTCAATCTCTCCATCAAATTGACATTGCTTGAACAGGTAGACTGTGCACTGTGGTTTTTTTTTCACTTTGGAAATCTGGCGCAAAAAGTGGGAATAGTAACAAACAATGCGAACACACACACACACACACACACACATACGACTGGATTCCATGCAGTTTTTACCTGCAAGCTCAATCACAAGGAACAAAATAATAGAAAAATAGGATTGAACCTAAAATTGCTTGGTTGTGAAGCAAAATCTTTAACACCCCCCCACACACATACACACAGAAACACATGCACATAAGTTATTTTCAATTAAGCTTTTAATTATCAAACTAATCATGAAAATAACACAAAAGTATTTTCTTGAGAGAAAAAAAAATTATGATTATGTACAAAAAGTATATCAAGATTAAAGAATCAAATTAATCTCTAGATTAACTAAATACCTTTTGATAATACTCAGACAAGTCTCCCTTTGGAGGTGTGTTGGTGGCTTTCTGGGCAATTTCTAAACGCTGTTTGGCGAGATCTTTTGCAGATTTTATATTTTCTTTACACTCTTCCAGTTTTCGCTGCAATTTCAAAAAAATAAGGAAATGAAGAAACAAGATCTAAAATATATTTTGAAATTCAAATAAAATTGCATTAATGAGAAAATGAAAATCTAATTTGAAATAATGTATTTACTCAGAGATATTTAACCTGTTACCTGTCCAAAGCATTTTCATAATTTTGGCCTCAAGGGCCATGCCTGTTTGCAGACTTTTAGTGAACCCTTATTTCATACATCCTGAGCTTTCTCATCATAAGTCCCAAGTTACTCTGGTGGTTAATATAAAAATTGGGAATGTGTCTCCTACAAGGTCTGATTAATAAGTATCTGGACTGTTGCCATAGTAACAAAGCTAAAGCACAGAGAGCAAAGCTGCTTGGCAACAACTGACCTTGAACTCTGCTGTGCATGTGCACTAAGTTTGAATGTTCAAGCTCACTTCTGCTGTTTGCAGCAGTGCTTGGAAGGAAGATGTGTAGCGTGTGATTGTTGCATTGACCATGACAGAGAAAGCTGTCATGGTGATACCTGCTCAGAAGCCTATGCAAGATTGCAGAAAGTGTATGGAGAGTGGTGTATGAGCTGCACACAAGTGTGCAAGTGGTTCAGACGTTTCCAAGATGGCTGAAAAAATGTCGATGAACGTTCTGGGAGACTTGCAACCAGCAGAACTGAGAAAAACATGCTATTCTGTTGATTGAGTCAACTGGAATCTTAGTCATCGTAACAGACACACAGTACCAGTTCTTAAGTAAATGATGAACTGAAACTAACAGATAAAGAAGCACAATGACCGTGAATTCAAAGTACAGCACTTCTGACCAAATTGTCCTAAGTTCACACCTTATGACATCTGTTGAATTGTGCCACTGAACAATGCTACTTGTTCCAGTTTGACAAAACAATAAGCTAACAATTGCTCCAACAAAAACCAAATTCCTGCTAACATTGGAAATTTGTACATGGAACAGTTTGACATAGGAATAAAAACAGAAAGCTACTTACCTCCATCTTTTGAAGATTATGTGTTGTTTCACGAACAGACTCTTCTATGGAAATTTTTTTCTGTGTAATATTGCAATACTCAAGGCTTAAATGAACTTTGTTTTTACTCATATCAAAACATTTCTGAAATAAAAAAGACAAAGTTTGTCTGAGCCCAGCTTGGTCTATCAGATGTATAACCTTAAATTATGAGAAATACTAAGCGCAATTAATTTATTTATTTCAAGAATATAAAGCTATAAATCACAGATTAAAAGATTCAAATTTTCTAATATTCCATAAAACAATGGCTAGTTTGTTCACTTGATAACCAAGAGATGTGTAACTCCTTGTTGTTTTCATGTCATCGTAGTTGCAAATTTAATTGAACAGATCAAGGTAGGAGAATCATTAGCATGCCAGGCAAAATGATTAGTGGTATTTCATCCACCTTTATGTTCTGAGTTCAAATTCTGCGAAGGGCGATATTACCTTTCATCCTTATGGGGTCAATAAAATAAGTACCAGTTGTGTACTGAGATAAATGTAATCAACTTGTACCCTCCCTCAATCTTATTGGCCTTGTGCCAAAATTCGAAATTATTACGATTGCTATTATTATTATTATTATTGAATGAGAGAGAAGTGCATGCCATCAAAGTGACACTGGGGTACAAATATATGAAGCCCAATATACCCATCTGATAAGGGTACACCAGGCACCACCATCACAACCATATGTGCATGACATGGTGATCTCTTATCAAGATAACCAGCACATGACCTTTATGGTGGGGCCCAGTTAGAATTTTCTTCAGGGCGAGTAGCCCCTCCCACTCAAAAGGTGCCTGAACAAGGGTTGTTTTAAGGATGTTGAATGAAACTCCCATGTTTCCAGAGGTGAATTATTCAAACCCTAAAGATTCCCTCTCAACACATGGCTATGATGCTCCCCCTCTACTTCTGTTTGTGATCAGAGATGCACATATGTTGATCCAGTAAGGCACATGCTCAACTGGTTAAGGTCAAACAACTGACAAGCAAATCTGTGGTATTGAGCAGAATATTTGCTGTAGCCCATCTTTTATACCAAAACAAAGCAATGTACATGATAACACTTCCAATCAGTTAAGATCAGAAGCCACGAGAGCCATTGCCTGCCACACTGCATCAGGGCATTGTTGTTGATATTGTTGTTATTATTATTACTGTTGTTGCTGTGGCAAGTAGGCAGAATCGTTAGCACACAGATGAAATGCTGCTAAGCATTTCATCTGCCCTGAAGGTCTGAGTTCAAATTCCACCAAGGTTGAGCTTGTCTTTCATCCTTTTGGGGGTGTCAATAAAATGAGTACCAGTTGCATACTGGGGTCAATGCAATTGACTTAACCTCTGCCCCAAACTTGCTGGCCATGTGCCAAAATTTGAAGCCAATTTCATAAGCCACTTCAGGGTAAGTTTTTTAGTGTACACACACTATGGCATATACAGGAGTGGCTGTGTGGTAAGAAGCTTGCTTCCCAACCACATGGTTCCGGGTTCAGTCCCACTGCGTGGCACCTTGGGCAAGTGTCTTCTAGTGTAGCCTCGGGCCGACCAAAGCCTTGTGAGTGGATTAGGTAGATGGAAACTGAAAGAAGCCCATTGCACGCGCACGCATGTGTATGTCTACCTCACCATTGCTTGACAACCGATGCTGGTGTGTTTATGTCCCCGTCACCTAGCAGTTGGGTAAAAGAGGACTATAGAATAAGTATTAAGTTTACAAAGAATAAGTCATGAGGTCAATTTGTTCGACTAAAGGCGGTGCTCCAGCATGGCTGCAGTCAAATGACTGAAACAAGTAAAAGAATACACACACACACACACACACATATATATATATATATATATATATATATATATATATATATATATACGCATAGAAACTTCTAAGCTAAAATGCAAACAGCATGGAATTTATCTGGCTTCTTATCCTCTTAGAGGATTTAAGTAAAATCATACAAATGTGTCCAACTGTTTAAATTAATTCTATCTATTTATTTATGCAGCTGAGGATAGGCCTGCATTTAAACTGATGTAATGATTGCATTGTTCAGTTAAACGGAGCTGCTTGAAACGATCGTACTGCATCGCCTCTGGATATCCTGTTGCTTATTTTGATTTTATTCACCTTATTTTGAAGTTGAACAGATAATCCCACACTAATTTTTGGTGCTTAAACTTAAGTACCCAATTCATCTGAATCTCTATATATACACATATATACCTACTTTGATAGGTTTTGGCCAGTATTGGCTGAGGCCATGTCCAACTTAACAGCACCACCTGGCAAAGTCATTCAAATCAGGATTCAGACATGGCCCACTCGAGTAAAGACTTATTGTTTATGGTGATATATCCAGGTGTAGGAGGTTTATCCAGGAATTTATCCAAGGACTTCTTGAACTCTATGGGGTCTGTTTCTGCTTTAATATGTTTTGGTATAATGTTAAAGAGAGCAGGACCAATTGAGGTGAAATGATTATGCTGTATTGTTGTCGTGAGATGCAAATGTGATTTATGTTGTGGGTGGATAGCACAGGGCCCAAGCCTTCGGTGTATCTTATAAGTGATGCCAACATCATTTGGGCAATGCTGATGGAATATTTTCCACATCATGCAGATGATGTAGTGCTCACAGCGACTTTGGAGAGAATAAAGCTTGAGCTTTTCTAGTCGACCCCAATAGTCGAGGCCTGTCATGCCATCTATCTTTTTTGTAATTAACCTTTAAGGTGCTTCAATTAACATGATATTTTGTTTTGTACGGGGAGACCACAGTGGACAACAGTATTCAAGGTGGGGATATAGTTATATGGGGCCTGGTGTAGCCTACTGGCTTCCCAGACCCCAGTCAAACTGTTCAACCCATGCCAACCTGGAAAAACGGACGTTAAATGATGATGATGATGATATATATATACATAATATATATACAAATACAAAAATACACACACACACATATATAAAATAATAAAAATGAAATTATTGTATACAGTGCTCAGGTGCAGCACAACTTGTCAGAAAGTGCATATAAAGTATGTGCAGTAATGTACAAATGTCTGGAAAGCGAAACAGTGTATGAGTTGGATAGATGCTTGTGTGTGTATGGAGGGGAGAAAATCAGGTGTAGTGTTGGTGAATCTCAGGAAGAATGGAAGTTTTGAAGGATGCAGTGCTCCGACAACTGATGCTGGCAGTTTGTTCCATGCTTCAGCAACTCTCATACATACATGCATATATATATCTATATATATATATACACATACACAGTGCAAGGGTGTCATGTAAAAACGCCCAGTCCATATTGCTGCAAAGTGGTTGGTGTTAGGAAGGGCATCCAGCTGTAGAAACCTTGCCAAATCAGAGAACCAGGGCCAGTTTGGCAGCTCTGGTCAAACCATCCAACTCATGCCAGTATGAACAATAGATGTTACACTCACACACACACATGCTAAACATACTTACTTCGAAATTCAGTAATAAGTCTTGCAGCAGTTTGATTTTTTTCCAACAGATTTCACGCACTATTACTTGGGTTTTATTTTCCTCTTCAACGAGGTCGATGGCTTCCATCTCATACGACTTGATTCTAATAAAGAAAAAAATATAAATAAATAGAATCCAAAGAGAAAAGACTCCCATCCACATGTCTTCATGATGAACTGACAAAGGGTGGGAATGTGTAAAAGACAGCTTCTCTGTAAAGTTAGAAGCTGCAGGAAAGGGGAGATAATCTGCCTCCTCAGCTCATCACAGGCCTGGCTGTGTGGTAAGAGGTTTGCTTGCCAACCACATGGTTCCAGGTTCAGTCCCACTGTGTGGCACCTTCGGCAAGTGTCTTCTACTATAGCTTTGGCAAAACCAAAGCTGTACGAGTGGATTTGGTAGATGGAAAATGAATGAAGCCTGTTGTATGTGTGTGTGTGTGTGTGTCTGTTTGTCCCCCACTATTGCTTGACAACCAGTGTTGAAATGTTTATGATAGAATAAGTCCCAGGCTTAAAAAACAAAAGTACTGGGGGGGGGGCGATTTGTGCAACTAAAATTCTTCAAGGCAATGCTCCAGTATGGCCGTAATCTAATGAAACAAGTTAAAAGGAAAAAACAAAGTTAAAAATTCCTTTTAATATCTGTTTTTTTAGCATGCTGGTGCTGGATCGGTCAAGACTGCAAGATCCCTAAATGTAGAACAGGATCCTGTTCAAGGTCACCAAATGCAAGACAGTCCTTCTTCTAAATATCCCCTCTGCAGGTTCCCTTCCTTTATTCCAACCAGAATTCGACCCCCATTCACCCCAGTTCTATTATGATAGTCACACAAAATTCTGTAGAGATCATTATCCTTTTTCAGTTTTCTCTTGCCATTCTGGCATGAATGGGACAGAAGTGATTCAGGCATTTATTCAACAGCCAAGATAGCCTTCTCCTCTTGTCAATAATTACTCTTTTACTTGTTTCAGTTATTTGACTGCAGCCATGATGGAGCACCACATTGGAGGGTTTTAGTCGAACAATTTGGCCCCAGGATTTATTCTTTGTAAGCCTAGTACTTATTCTATTGGTTTCTTTTCCTGAACTGCTAAGTTATGGGAACATAAACACACCAGCACCAGTTGTCAAGCAGTGATGCAGGGGACCAACGCAGACACACACAGATATATATATATATATATGTATATATATATATATATATGTATATATATATATATATATTATATATATATATTATATATATATATATGTATATATATATATATATGTGTGTGTGTGTGTATATATATGACAGGCTTCTTTCAGTTTCTCCTCACAAGGCTTTGATTGGCCTGAGACTATAGTAGAAGACACTTGACCAAGGTGCCATGCAGTGGGACTGAACCTGGAACCATGTGGTTGGGAAGCAAGCTTCTTACCACACAGCCACGACTGCACCTATTATTTCATTTTTACTAGTAAAATCCTTTTTTTAATTCTACTGGTTTTAACATGAAACCAGCAAAACTGCCAAGCTATAAGCCATATTGTTTTTTTGCTAATAAGAGAAATAAATAGCATCACCATTTTTGCTCACATGAATCACATCCAAGACAACAAGCTTACCTTCTGGGTCCAGAAAGACAGTACTTATCTGTAAGTCCAAGTTCTTCCTGATAAGGACTGCCACACCTGCACCTCCTCCTCGACTAGGAGAAATAAATTTCTCGTAACCACTCAGAAGAGACGAGATCACTTGAGGTCCACTCATCTTGAACTCAGTTACAATAGCCACATCTATTCTATGTGTCGTGAGGTCGTTCAGGAAACAAGCCTGTTTCCATCTCAATAAACACCTGTACCACCTCTGCCCCTCCTTTCAGGGATAGAGTCCAAACTAGAGCTTCCACCCTGTCTGCCATCTTGCTCCAATTCTTCTCCGTTTGGGAGTCTGGTCCAAACTAAACTCCAAGCAACTTAACAGGACCATCTGTCCAGTGACCCATGACACTAAACGATGGTGCCAAGGTTCAAGCCAATGGACTTGTCCTTGTTAACTTTTGCTCCTGCCACTGCCTCGTATCCTTTGATAGCGTCATCTACACAAGGTAGCTGAGCCTCATTGGACACGATGATGATATCATCTGCGTAAGCAGAGACCGACTTACCGCATCCGATCTCAATGGGGGTGCATCCCAAATTCTCCAACTTCCTCAGTAAAGGCTCAAGAGCCAAAACATACAGAAGCGGGGACAGGGGACACCCTTGATGAACTGATTGCTTGATTGAAAACGGAGATCCACCTACGGACGACTGGGCCCAGCCCAGCTACTTCGAGAACCGCCCCCAGGTACTGGTGGTCTACCCTATCAAATGCTTTACTTTGGTCTAAATGGACCAATGCCCCACCTTTCTGGTTAATTTACCCACCCTGTCTAAGGTGTAGTGTATAAGGTGAAGATTGTCCTGGATCGACCTGCCCAGAATGGTGCATGTCTGCGCCTTCCCTAAAAGCTTCTTCTCCATGACACGCGTCAACCTTTTTGCTAACACCTTGCCCAAAATCTTTAACTCTACATTGAGTAGAGTTATGGGCCTGTAATTGCTTATACTGTCCCCCTTGCTTGGGTCCTTCTGGATCAGCATCACCACTCCCTGACTCACAGAGCTGAGAATCCTCCCATTCTGTTACTAGTTTGTGTAGACGCCTGCCAGCAGGTCCCCGAACAAGTCCAGCATCCTACAATAAAACTCATAGGGTAGACCATCTAACTCTGGCGACTTGTCCCCGGCGCACTTGACCAACACATCTTTTACCATTGCAGGTGTAATCGGTCCTTCACAGCATTCTGCCTCATGTGATGGAACCCTTTAGAGCCTCTTCATGCTCGAGCTCGTCGCCCTGCCCAAACACCCAGGCGAAATGCTGGTGAAAGGCCTTCTGCATCTTTTCCCGTCCAGAAATCTTGTGCCCCTGTTCGTCAGTTAAAGACTTTACAGATGCTTTTTTTGCCCCTCTGACACTCCACACGACAGGTCCATCCAGCAACATTAATACCTTTGCGACCTACTGCACATAGCTTAGCTCTAACTCTACAGCCTTCGTGTTTGGCTTTGAAGTGATTCCAAAGCCTCATCTAAATTCTTAACTAGTTCCCTTTCTATTCTAGATCTATCTAAACTTAGCTGGTTGCTAAATCTAATAGACTCTAAATGGATGGCTCTCTTGAGGGTCTACCACCATCTATTATTAATGATGGCGCCACATAATGCCTTCTGTACTAATTCCTTAATCTGGGCACGGAAGGCTTAACAAGTCATAATAGACTTGTTCATCTTCCAGTACCCGGGTCCCTGTCTATGACATTTATCTATATGTACTTGACATGTCACAAAACTGTGGACAGTAAAGGTATCCCTATCTCTTTCTCTAACAAATACCCTATCTATATAAGATCTACGTGAGCCATCATTATTACACCATGTCCACTGTGGAATGCTCAGCTCATCCAGTCTGTAATGGTCTACTAGATTATAGCTCTCTAGTAGACCCTTGAGGCCAGGATTTTCCCTCCTATCAGTTGAGCCAACACTATCCACCTGCGCATCGAGGATAGTGTCAAAGTCTCCTAACAGAACTACTGTTTTTGAGGTCACTAGAAAGTGCTCTAGTTCTCGATAAATACCAGTCTGCCTACACAACTTAGGAGCATAGACAGCTACCAACCTGAAGGACTCTTGTGGGTCACATCTAGGACGACCAGCCTACCTTTTGGGTCCAGAAAGACTGTACTTACTTGTAAGCCCAAGGTCTTCCTGAGTAGAACCACCACGTCCCCTCCTCCCCATTGGCTAGGAGAAATAAATTTCTCACAGCCATTTAGGAGAGGCGAGAATGCTTGTGGTCCACTCATCTTGGATTCAGTTACAATGCATACATCTATATCTTGTGACCTGAGGTCATGCAGCAGACAAGCTTGTGTCCATTTCGGTCCCACCCCACACACATTTATGCACCCTAGCTTCATTGACAAAGAAATTTTATGGAAAAAGAAATATTTACAATTTAAGTTGGGGGGGGGGCTGCACGAATACACCTGCTTCCCCATCCTTTTCTTTTGTTGGTGTGGCAGCCGGGCTTATGATTAATTTACCCTCTGCCACTTCTGTACTGACCTCTCGCACATCGTCCAGGTAACGTGCTATTAATTATTCCACAGGCATTCATCCATTAATGCAAAACTAATGCCTATCAGTGTGTCTTTTGTTCTTTTGTAAACACAGGCCTTGTGGTGTGATCTAATGTATTTGGACACTGGTTTGTTTCTTTCTCTAAATGCCACTGTTTTTGCACGTCTTTTTTTGGTGGGAGGGTTGATAAATGATTTTACTGTGGGGTTGTATTGGGGAGTTTGGTTGTGCGTGTCCGTTGTATGTTTTGTTACTTTTTTGATTGGGGAGGGGAGTCAGGAACATGTGTCTTTTTCTGTTTAGGCGTAACTGTAGTAAACTCCATTTCTGCCATTGTTTCTTCTTTTTCCTCAGCAACTTTTTCTTCCTTCTTCTGACGCATTCTCCGGCTTGTCAGTCTTTTCCTTCACCTCCTTTGCAGCTTTTAGGGGAGGGGCCTCATACACTTTTTTTCTTTTTCATGCACTTGGAGCAAATGTAGCCCTTTTCTCCAGACTTGAAGCATCTGGGTCTACATCCCTCTATGGCCACTAGCAATGATAGCCCCTCCCCTACAAATACCCTATCGGGCAACTTTTCCAGAGTCTCATTCGCCACTTGGACTACCATTTCTAATGTCTGGCCTTTCCAATTTATGGCGTCATTCTTTTTCATCTGTGAGATGAACACCTCCTCCTCTACGTCATAAATCACAGCCACTGCTACCCACATAACTTCATATCCTGCTGGTATTTCTTCCACCATAATTTTTGCAGTTCTGCAACCCAAGTATGTGGGTAGCAGCATTATCTCGTTGTTCTTTAGTGTCTTTGTTGACACCTCTTTGGCTGTGTCAGCTGTTTGCATCTGCGCTTCAACAGTCGCGCTTCATGTTCCATGGTTAACGTAGCATACCTTATTCCATACTGGTGCCAAGCACCTCTCCACCACTTCATTCATGGCTTCCATTATTCGCTTTTCCTTCAGGTTGTAAATCTTATATACCACGGTTCTAGCATTAATTGCTTGTACTGTTTCAGGAATTGGCAACAGTTTAGTGTTGCTGCCACTTTATTTAATTAGATTTCAGATTTGAACAGTTGTTCTATTTTCACTTCTAATTCAGTCACGTTACCACTCCCTGTGGCCAAAAAAATTGGCTTTTCCTGTGTTTCCTCATCATTACTTGTTAATCCTTTTCCCATCGCAGGAAAATCCTTTCGGGATGCAATGTTAAATTCCATCACAAAAATTCTTTTAAATCTTTGTCAAAAATGACAAATTCACAAAAAATAAAACCAGTAATGGGTAAAACAAATAGTTCAACAAAAGTTTTTTCACAATAATACTCCAACAATTTTCTGCCCCGTAGGGCGAAAATAACTGTTTCTCGGCGTACCACAGTTCAAATAACAGGTATTCAAAATAAAACAAAAATGACGAACAAAAACACAGGAACGAACTCACATAATGTTTGGTAGCAAAATGTAACTCACGACGCAAAAGATTGTTCGGTTAGAGGTGGTGCTGCCAAATTCCCGTTCAAAATTTATAGTTTTCAAACTGACAACTAATCACTGATCTATAAATTAGAAAATTACTATTTTTAAATCTCACAAGGAATTTCAACCATGTTTCATGGTCTGCTACTACAACAGCTCCTTTATAGGATCCAGTTAGCTCAAGACATCATCAGGAGGAACCATGTCCGGTTTCAGCCCCTATTCCTTTACCGTTTTGACATGCCCCCCCACCCCCACCCCTCGGAGGTGTCTTCAGCTCTGGTGTTGGGTGCATGTTTTCTTTCTTCTGTTCCCTGGCCTCTTCAATGTAGCATCAACGAGTGTCAGTGGGCGACTGACTGACTTGTCAAATTTTTTCCCTTTAAATACCTGCTGCTAGGCTCCAGCAGGCAGCCCCAGCAAGTTGTCACGTGACACTATCTCAAGTTTAACTGACCAATGAAGGCGCATAGTCTTAAACAACAATCACCTGTCAATCAGCAAAGCTAATTCAGTGTCAGCTTGTCTCACCTAATGATGTTATTTCCCGCCGGCATGTTATGACTTTCAAGCCATTTTTCGTCTTCCCGCTTCAGCCATATATAGAAGCTGGCTTTTTCAACCGCCTCATGTACTCTCCTTATTAGTTTTCTCAGCTCCGAGCTAGAAAAAACAAATCTTCTTTTGAATAGCATTGTCATTTTCCTTTCAATGAAGCCTCTAGTCCCCACTGCCAGGTGGTAATATTCGACATTCCATCCCTGTTCTCTGCATTCTTCAATTAGCTTTCCGTACCTCTTCTCCTTTAGTTTCTCTACATTGCCGATGTTCTCTTCCCAAGGTACTGTCAGTTCTAGCAAAATTCCTATTCTCCATTCTGTTCCATAGGACTAAATCTGGTCTTTTTGTCGTTTTTATTAGTGGAAATATTGTCTTTCCAAGTCCGTGGCCACCCCCCAGTATCCCTTCCATATTTCATCTATCTCGTATACTTTACTTGTAGGCCTAGTTTTATATCCTTTTCCCGCCTTCTGGAAGTATACTTTCCTGCGCTTTTCCACTTTTGGGTACTCTCCCCTATTGTACCTCTCAATCTTCTCCTTTCTAATGCTAGTCTGCAGTTTGACAGAACATGTCTAACCGTTGCTTTCTCTCCGCATCTACACTCATCAGTTGTTATTATGTTCCACCAGACTAAGTTCGCCGGTGAGGATAGAACGTCGAAGGTAGACTTGATCAGGAAGGCTGTTCTTGCTTGTTCCCAAGCCCAAAGTTCCTTCCATGATATTCTGCAGCTGATCACATATTCCTCCCTTCTCAGGCACTGTCCCTGTTGACTACATTGCACCAAATGTACATTTCGCTTTTCTTCTTCCTCCTTTCTCACTTCGTATACCACTGCCTCTTTCATCTCTTTTACACTGCTCTTGCAAAATGGCCTGAAATTGTGCGACCCTAGGCCAGCTCTTGCTTCTTGCGTCGCTCCGACTATATTTGCGTGCCTTAGTTTTCCGATCGCCCTGTTTACTGCCTCTTCCGCCTTCCATTTCCTCCCTGTTCGTACCTTTGGAGTAAAGATTGTTTGCCAACATAACATGACAGTCCTGGTTTAGGACAAATGTTGCTGTAATTTAGCCTCAGGAGACATTGTCTCCAGCTGGCAATACAACACAATCTGTGTCCTTATATTTTTGAACAAGGGAATCTAGCACCCCAACTCAGCTCAAAACGATATTTGTGTAAAGCAATTTCCGGGTTATTTCCCTTCATCAGCACAGAATAATTGTTTGGCTAAGGGTGGCACTGCCAAATTCCCGTTGCTGAGTATCTCACGTTGTGAGATTTAAAAATAGTAATTTTCTACAATATTACTGTTTGTCACTTTCCTAATTAATAACTAAACATCACTTTATAATAATTACACAAACAAACGAAATGTCCAGGAAAGATTGTTAACTTACTTGTTTTTTTTAGAACTTATTTCTGATATTAGTTGTCTTTTAATATCTTTCTGCTGCATGAGTAATTTCTGTGCAAAAAAAAAACATTATTTTCCTTTAATAATTAGTAATTATATTTGTCAGTAATTAAATAAAAACTTTCCAAAACTGACCACAAATTCTGAGCCTCCAACATTTACAAAAGAATTCAATGTTTAAACACTAAATATTGGAATTCTTTTATTTTTTATTTGTTTCAGTCATTAGACTGTGGCCATGCTGGGGCACTGCCTTGAAAAATACTGAGTTGAATGAACTGACCCTTATACTTATTTCTTTTTTTTAAAGCCTGATGCTTATTCTATCAGTCTCTTTTCCCAGACTGATAAGTTACGGGGACATAAACAAACCGACACCAGATGTCAAGCAAGGTAGAGGGACAAAGACACACAGAGATATATATGTGCATATATACGATAAAATTCTTTCAATTTCCGTGAAACAAATCCACTGACATGGCTTTGGTTGGTCAAAAGCTATAGAAGACACTTGCCGAAGGTTCCACACAGTGGGACTGAACCCACAACCATGTGCTTGGGAAGCAAGCTTCTTATTATAGAGCCACACCTGCACATCTTCTAGATAACAAAGAATCACACATTTACTTCTGTTGATTCTGTTAATTGATATCGTTGTGATAATAATTAAATAAATAGCAGATGCAGGAGTTATATCCAGATTCTAATAAAATAAAAATCAGTGGGATGTAGTGACACCGGCTAATCGAGCAGTTTTCTGTGCACACACGACAGATTGTAAGCGCCCTGAGAGAAATACTGGACATAAGAAGAATTGGATGTGGCATGCAAGAGAGACATTTGCGTTGGTATGGTCATGTAATGTGGATGGAGGAGGAGAGCTGCGTGAAGAAGTGCCACTCCCAAACAGCCAACCATCATTGGATTTGCAACTGAAGATAAGAGCTAAGAGACTACTAATGTTACTAAGTGAAGGTTTGACGGTCAGTAGGTTGGTGTTTTTGTTGGCTTCTAAAATAGAAGCTGAAGATTTTATTAACTAAAATGAAATTTAATAATTGATGTGAAAAGCAGTTTTAACATCTCATGTTTTCTTGTTTATTTTCCATTACAATTCTGTGTCCATTGAAGGGAAACCATTTTAATAAACCAATATAATGTAATGTCTTCATAGTGAAATACCATTCCCACTGCAAATGGTTAAATGATGACGGAAAGGAGGAATCTGTCATCAGTTAAACAGGGTTATGTACCTTGTACCATGCACCACACAATAGTACTTGGAATCTCCTGACAATGTGACTATGAATTCTCAAAAGATTGTGCTTCCTATCAACTTGATCAGTGGTCCTTAAGCATTTTTCTTTTTTTGCCTATGGACACCTTTGATCCTTATTTTACTCTTCTGGACCCTAATTAAAATTCAATGTTTAAAAAATTTTATTGTTTTTATAATTAAACATCATCATCATCGTTGTTTAATGTCTGCTTTCCGTGCTGGGACAGGTTGGACGGTTTGACTGAAGAGTGGCAAGCCAGGAGGCTGCACCAGGCTCCAACCTGATCTGGCAAAGTTTCTACAACTGGATACCCTTCCTAATGCCAACCACTCCGAGAGTGCAGTGGATGCTTTTCATGTGTCACCGGCATGTGGGCCAGTCAGGCGACACTGGCAACGAACATGCTCAAATGGTGCTTTTTACGTGTCACCAGCACAGGAGCCAGTCTGGTGACACTAGCATGATCACACTCAAATGGTGCCTTTGCATAACAAAATTAAAATATTTTATGTATTACCGTAAGAATACGACCAATTTATTGCACATAAATTTCAACAAAATCTCATATAGCAACCCCTTTAAGGGTCATACGAACCCCAGTTGAGTACCAGTGAATTGGATTGAAACTTAGGCCAACTATGGAACTTATACTTGATCACTTAACCTGCTAGAAATAGTAGCCAAATAATATCTTGCTGTCGTAGAAAAGATGGCATGATTATGTCTAGAATGGCTTGGGTCATAAATCTACTCTACCAATGCAGACTAACAGCAACAACAACATTTGATTGGAACTATCAGATACAGGCAGCTCCATATTTCTGAGATGTGGAATGTATCTCATGTACCCTAGACAGGCTAGTGTCTTCATCTTCTGAAGGCTGGAAGGAACAACAGTCGAAACATAGAGAAAGCAACAGCCAGGATGAGAAGGGTTCCGGTTTGACTGATATAAACAGTTTACATAATATCAGATATCGAATGAATTAACAGTGATTACAAAAGAAAATAGTAAGGAATCATACTTTTTGTTTTCTCAGTTCATTTATGGTATTTTCTTGTTGATCACATTCTTGTTGTAATCGTCGAGTTTCTTCTTCTTTTACACTTTTTAGATGTTGTGTTTTCTGAAAAAGAAAATTTATTCTTTTTAACAAATTAAAATTTCCCAATCATTGTTATATAAATGAATATGAAAGTGAAAAAGACAATTTCAGAGCCAAATATTGGACGAAGGAATACCTGGATTTCTTCCTGGAGCTTTTTCTCTTTGATGGTATCAGAGGAATTTTTCAATAAATATGCATCTCTGTAACAGAATAAAATTTTGATATGATTTAATCATGAAATTTCAAAGCTTCCAAATTGCATCAAAGACAGAAACATCAAAATAATTTTTTTTTCTCATTTAACATCCACTTTTCCAAGTTTGCATGGGTCAAATGGAATTTGTTGCTGTTAGGAAGGGCATCCATACCATAAAAACCATGCCAAAACAGACACTGAAGCCTGGTGTGGTCTTCTGCCTAGCCAGCTCCAGTCAAAAATCGTCCAACTCATGCCAGCATGGAAAGTAGACAGTAAATAATGATGATGATGATGATGATGATGTCTTTCCTGTTGTCAACCCACATCCATTTCCAAGCAACAATGTTTTCCTCAAAGCTAGATATGTTTTTCATGGAAGACTGGAAACAAACAACTTTGTTGTAGAATGACGGTGCCATTTACAATCATCACACAAATTCATAAACACGCTTATGTGTATCTTTCCTGCAATCGGACCCAAACACAATGCAACAGTGGATCATGGACGGGCAACTAAAGCTGGCTGTGGACAAGTGTGCCACCATGCATTTTGGGAGGAAAATCCCAGCGTCCACGTGCCTTCTCCACAACACTAATATTGTGAAGTATTCTTGTGACCATGACCTGGACATTACTGTCAGCAGCAATTTGCGTTGGACAAAGTACATCCCTAAAATTGTCAAGAAGGCCGAGGGTGTCTTGGCATCACTCAGCAAGACCTTTGTCAGCCACTCTCCGGCTATCTATTTATGGCTGTATATGGCTATGGTGCAGCTACATTTGGAATTTGCATCACCAGTCTGGAACTTCTATCTTGCCCAGGACACTGATCTCCTGGAAACTGTTCAGAGATGTGCAACCAAGTGAGTACCCTCCATCAGGCACCTACCATACTCTGAATGTCTTGTTTCCCTAGGCATAGATACACTGAAGCTCCAACGTCTGGCAACCGACTTGGTAAGCACCCACGAAATTATTAACCATCATGCCAACAACCACCTTGAGCACCTTTCTGAGCTCCATATGGGAACGCCTACATGTGGCCATGCCTACAAAGTCAGAAAACAGCACAGCTCCCATGACTTTGAGAAACATTTTTTCACACTCAAAATTGCTGAAGCATAGAACAAACTACCTGCGTCAGTTGTTAGCTGCCAAGACATTGCATCCTTTAAAACCTCCATGCTTCTTGAAATTCGTCAACACTACACCTGATATCCCACCCCACATACACAGGCACACATGTATATTATGACTTGTACGCTATTCACTTTTCAGTACTGTCACTGCATATCTTTCGCTCAGATATTTAAAACAAGTTATATACAGATGTATTCATAGGAGAAAAAAGGAGAAAAAGAATCCAATAATTTCTATGGAATATATTAAGAATCAACTGACAAGAAAATGCACAAACCGTAGTGTATAATTCCGTGTACTTTTTTGGCCAGAATATGTCGAAGTTTTAATGGAATACTGAAATATGAAAATATATAAATAAATAAACAAATAAATAAAGGTAGAAACTGAAGAGAAAAAAAGAAAAATTCAAAGCCAAAAAGTAAAAAAAAAAAAGCATGACAAATTACCTGATTATTGGCAGTGAAAAAGACATTTAAGGTTGGATTTTCTTTTATAATTTGGTCGACTTTTGATTTGCTATCTTCATTTCCAACAGGAATCATATGAACTTTATACTGCATGCAGAGAAATTTCATCACAGCTTCAGGACAATCGAATAAGTCTTTCAAAAAACACCGGAAGCCATATTTCCTATTCCAAAACATTATACGATGCACATAAATTTAAAAGGATATTTAATCTCAAACATATTTTCCAAAACATTTTTTTTTCCTCACATAAAGAAATGCAACTTAATGGTAAATATAATTATGGACACACAGACACACACACATACACGGAGGCGGGGTTGCTTAAGACATCTGCTTCCTGACCACATGATTTTAGTTCCAGTTCCACTGCACAGTACTTTTGGAAAGTGTCTTCAACAACAGCCCCAGACCAATCAAGTCTTGCGAGTGGATTTGGCAGACAGAGACTGAAAGAAGCCTGTTGTATGTGTGTGTGTGTGTGTATGTGTGCATATATATATATACATATATATATCAATATATATATATATATATATCAATCATTATTTAATGTCTGTTTTCCACTTCAACACCTGATGCATGGCACACCTGTGCACCTGTTCAGACAACATCGATTTGATGGAGAAAGTGAGCTATAAACAAATCATTTGTGCAGGTTCTTCAACAAAAACTGAACGTCTTCAATGGGAGAGTCCACCCACTACACTCTTGGAGTGGTTGGCATTACGAAGGGCATCCATCTGTAGAAACATTGCCAGATCAGATTGGAGCCTGGTGCAGCTGCTGGCTTTTCAAACCTCAGTCAAACCGTACAACCCATGCCAACAGGGAAAACGGATGTTAAACGATAATGATGATGATGATTATATAAATATATATATATAAATATATATATATATATGGTAAATGAAAGATGGAACATGGAAGATACGAGAATTTTTATTAATCCCTACAATTGTTTCGACCCATCTAGCATCAATCCCTCATGGGTGGTAGGATACTTAACAACTGGTTCAGGAGCATCCAACGGTGTAGATGTGTCTCTTCAGGTGGTAAATAGATATAACTTGTTAGAATAACAATTCTGCAATGTACCTTCTCATTTCATATAAAGAAAAACAGCAAAATAAAGCATACATCTTCATTTATATTGGTTGACTTTTGATTTGCTATCTTCATTTCCAACAGGAATCATACAAACTTTATACTGCATGCAGAGAAATTTCATTACAGCTGGATATGGCTGGTTAAAATGCCAAAGCATTTCAACCAGCCATATCTGGCACCTGTTTTATGTTCAAACCAACCAGATCTGGTCTCTCGCACCTACCATAAAATCATCATCATCATTTAATGTCTGCTTTCCATGCTGGCATGGGTTGGACAGTTTGACTGAAAACTGGCAAGCTGGGATGGTGGGGGGCTGCACCAGGTTCTGATCTGATTGGGCAAGGTTTCTATGGCTGGATGCCCTTCCTAATGCCCACCAGTCCAAGAGTGTAGTGGGTGCTTTTTACATGCCACTGGCACTGGTACCATTGACCTGACACTAGCATCGGCCACAACTAAGTCTCACTTGGCTCGACAGGTTTACACTAGCATGGTATATCACCAAAGGTCTTGGTCACCTGTCACTGGCTCTGTGAAGCCCAATGTTTGAAAAGTGTTTTTTATGTGCCACTGGCACAGGTGACAGTCAGACAGCACTGGCATCGGCCACAACTACAATGCCATTTTAGAAATAAACAATCACATCATTGAAATCTCAAAGCTACAAGACAATACGAAATGATTAATTGAAAACAATGTGAATACATAAACATTATGTTTGACAAAGTAATCTAAAGGGTTGATACTATCTCAATTTACAGATAAGTCCGACTTAGCTGGTTCTGTGAACAAGAAACTAAATCAAACCAGATTGTTTAACAATTATAATTCAAATAATTTAACATTAATGTGGTGCTCCAGCATGGCCACAGCCAAATGATTGGAACAAGTAAAAGAATTCTTTCACTGTTTATGATGAAATTCTTTAGAATCTATACAAGCATTTATCTTTTATTTTTTATTAGTTTCAGTTATTGGTCTGCAGCCGTACCTTGGCACCGTCTTGAAGGGTTCAGGGGAACATGCAGACCCCAGCACTTATGTTTTTAAATCTGGTGTTTAGTCCATTGGCTTCTTTTGCCGATACACCAAGTTATGGGGATGTAAACAAACCAGCATGAGTTGTAAAGTGGTGAGGGTGACAAACAAAGACACACACGTGTGTGTGTGTGTGTACACACCATATCAGGACAATTCCCCCCCGACGACAACTACCCCCTAGGACAATTACTCCGCTAGGTTAATTACCCCTTCTCCAATATATTAAAAAGTTTTAAATCCTCATCTGTCATCCTCAGGGGGTTACTGTCCATTCAGGGTGGTGGGGTTAAATGTCCTAGACTCAGGTACACATACACAACAGGCTTCTACATGGTATCTGTCTACAAAATTCATTCACAAAGCATTGGTCAGCCTGAAGCTTTAAGACAACTCTTGCCCAAAGTGCTAAACAGCAGGACTGAACTCAAAACCACATGGTTGCAAAACAGACTTCTTAACCACATATCTACAACTATGAATTTGTTACAAATCATCATCATCGTTTAACGTCGGTCTTCAATAAAAATTTGCACAAGCCACAGTCGTTAAAATCTGATTAAGGGGCAACATTCTCTGTTTCAAAATTAGTCGAAGAATTTTCTGTTACAAGAAGAAATATAAAAGCATTAATACTTGAGATTCTGAATTGGAATTCTTGGTCTGAAGTACGTGATATCTTGTGGTGGGCATTTCACACAATTTATCTTCAGTTTTTGCTCGTCTCTAATTTTGGAAAGCAGCAGATCCATATCATCAGCATTTTCACAGACGAAGGAGCGTAAATCATTAAAGGAAACAAAACTTTCGATGAATTTGGCATCGGATGGATTCTTCATGTTAATCTATAAGATAGAAAAGATTTTACAAAAGAGTAGTTAATTAAAAGAATAGTTAATTAAAAGTGTGACGATTGTTGTTATAATGATTTAATCCAGTTATGTTACAGTAGAACTCAGGTTAATCATCAAGACCATTTAACATCCATTGTCCATGCTGTCATGGGTTGGATGGTTTGACAGAGCTGGCAAGCTGGAAGGCTGCACCAGACTTCAGTCTGATTTGGCATGGTTTCTATGGCTGGATGCCCTTCCTAACACCAAACATTCTGAGAATGTAATGGGTGCTTTCATGTGCCATTTGCATGACATCAGTAACTGTTACGGCTGCAATTTTACTTAGCTTGATGGGTCTTCTCCTCAAGCACTACATAATGCCAAAAGCCTGGGTCAATCGCCATTGCCTCCATGAGGCCCAACACTCAGAAGGTGCTTTTCACATGCCACCAACATCAGCCACTTTGCCTCTGTGAGGCCCAACACTCAAAAGCTGCCTTTTATAGACCACTAGCACAGGTGCCGGTCATGTGGCATCAGCATCAGCCATGACTATGATTTCACTTGGCTTGAAAAGCACAGCACATCTCCAAAGGTGTCAGTCACTAGTCATTTCTTCTGTCAGGCCCAACGTTCAAAGATCATTCTTCACTACCTTGTCCTATGTCTTCCTGGGTCTACCTCTACCACATGTACCCTCCACAGTTAGAGATCAACACTTCCTTACACAGCTTTCCTTGTCCATAAACATCACATGACCATACCAGTGCAGTCGTCTCTCTTGCACACCACATCTGATGCCTCTTTTGCCTAGCTTTTCTCTCAAGATGCTTACACTCTGTCAAACATTCACTGACATTGCACATCCAGTGAAGCATACTGGCTTCATTTCTTTCAAGCCCATGCATGTCTTTGGCTGTCATAGCCCATGTTTCACTGCCATGTAGGACAGCTATGTTCAATGCTGGCATGGGTTGGACAGTCTGACAGGATCCAGTGAGTCCAAGGACTGTGTTGTGCTCCAGTGTCTGCCTAAGCATGGTTTCCATAGCTGGACGCCCTTCCTAATGCCAACCACTTTTCACTGCTGGTTTTAGAAGCACTTATGATGTCAATTGTTAAAAGGAGAATAGAAACACCAGAGACAAAGAGGTAGACTCTTGGTGAAGCTCAACCAGTCACATGGTTTCCTCCAACATCAGATCCATCTAAAGTGGGGAGCTGGCAGAATCATTAGCCAACCAGGTAAAATGCTCAATGATATTTCATCCTTATTTACGTCCAGGGTTCAAATTCTGCCATGGTTGACTTTGCCTTTCATCCTTTTGGGGTCGATGAAATAAGTACCAGTTGTATTCTAGGGTCGATGCAATCATCTTACCTCCCTCCTCCAAAATTGCTGGCCTTGTGCAAAAATTTCAAACTAATATCAGATCCATACTATTTTACCTCACTCCACTAGTAAGCTGTTTATCTGTTCTTCACCTACTTTTTCCATCCTGGTAGGAGTCATATCAGTTTTCATGAGTCAATATTATGCAGCGGGATGCCCTTCCTGTCACTAACCCTTGCTTATTTCTCCTGGGATTTCACACTCAACAGCCAAACATTTTTAGGCAGATGCAAACAATAACACCATCACCTAAACACTGACATTGTTTCACTCTAAGCGCATAAACAATATCAACACACACAATCATCATCATCATCATCATCATCGTTATTATCATTATTATTATTAAACATCCATTACACAGGTTGAATGGTTTGACAAGAGCTGGTATATGGTCAATGGCTGCACCAGGCTCCACTGTCAACTTTGCCATGGTTTCTAAGGTTAGATGCCCTTCCTAACACCAACTACTTTACAGAGTGTACTAGGTGCTTTTTATGTAGGGATCAATGTAATCAACTCCCTCCCACAAAATTTCAGGCCTCAAACCTATAAGAGAGAAGACTACTACTGCTACTACTACTACTGACCCATCCTTAGATACAAGGAAAAGTAAAAGAAATCACTAAAGTCTCTACAGCTTAATTTGAGATGTTGGGAAAGTCATTGCCGAGACCCTAAAATTTGACATGATGCATCCAAACAATCTGAGATGAAGAAACAAGAATCAAAGAATCAAATCTTGTAGTCAGCAGATACATTTGACCAATCTCAGGCAAAATCAAAATCATCAATGTCCCTATTGCACCATTATGGCAAAATCCATCCCTGGACTCAAATTACATCCATGCATCAATTGCAAAATAGATGCAGCTTCTTTTATTCTTTGAATTACCTGGTTTTTTTGGCTTCTTTAAATCCTCTCCTTCAAACATCCACACATCGAAGTTGACAGGAATGACCATCATCATTGCTGTTATTGTTATTATTATTGAGCAAGTGAGCCATGTATGCCAGATAAATGGCACATGACCTTGCAGGTGGGGCCCAGTTTAAATTTTCTTCAGGTTGAGTAGCCCATCCCTGCTCAAAAGGTCCCTGAATAAGGGTTGTTTAAGAATGTTGAACAAAACACTCATGTTTCCAAAGGCAAATTATCCAAACCCCAAAGAATTCCTCTCAACACATGGCTATGATGCTCCCCCACTACTTCTGCTCGTGATCAGAGATGCACATATTGTCAGCCACTAAGGGACATGCTCAACTGGTTAAGGTCAAACAATTGACAAGCAAATCTATGGTATTGAGCAGAATATTTGCTGTAGACCATCTTTTACACGGAGACATGTGCATGATAACACTTCCAGTCAGTGAAGACCAGAAACCATGAGAGCCACTGCCTGGTACTGCATCAGGGCATTTATTATTATCAGTATTATTATTATTTAAACAAAGTTTATAAACAAGTTTTTACTTACATTGAGCATTATTGGTTCATGAACAGCGCCTTGAAAAATGTTAGAATTTTCACGTAACCAGAGAACAGCCATATAAGTATTCTTGTGCTTTTCCCGAAGAGCCTGTAGTCGAATATTGGCAATATCATGGAGACGCTTTAAGGCCTGGATATGGTCTACAAAACAAACAATGTCAACAAGTGTAACTTTATCTCAAGACAGAATAAAAAAAAAGGAACTGGAATATTCTTACAATAGACACTAACTTACTATTGATGTACAAGAATAATTATAATTCAATTCAAAATGGTCTGCTTTCCAAAACATTTAGTACTAGCTGTTGGACCCAGCATTGCTCGTGTTTTCCGTATTGAAGTTAAGCCTACCTCTGGCCTTGTACTGAATAAGCATTTCCTTAGAGACTATCCTATCATTTTGTTGAAATTTTACATATAAAAATATGCAAAAGCTGCAGGAAAAATAACAGTTATGGGAATTTCCATTCAAATGCCCTACTAAGCCCTACTAAGCCCTACTAAGCCCTACTAAGCCCTACTAAGCCCTACTAAGCTCGCAAGAATCGATGCCAACCGAGCCTTATCAATTTTCGAAAAATTCCGGCCTTATTTGACCTTCAGGGCATGTGATCTACCTATGTGCCAAAAATCATTAAAATTGGTTGGATGGGGTGGGAGGAGTTAGAGTAACCCCAAACACACACACACACACACACAGACACCATTATACATTTATGTATATAGATTTGGAATTCTGTTCTATCACCAGAAATGACAAAACACAGTAAATGGCTTTCTTATGGGTCCAAATATGCCCCAAGCAGATCTGAACTGGGAATACCCTTACATTTATACACATCAATGGCTAGCACTGCCACCCTGCAATAAAAAACAGTAGACATGTGTGTCTGTGTGTATTGGTGAAGGTGAATGGCTTAGTGGTTAGGGGTATCCAGCTCACAGCCATAAAAAGGACTTTGATTCCCAGCAGTGCATTGCATCCTTGAGCAAGACACTTTATTTCATGTTGCTCCAGTCCACTCAGCTGGCAAAAATGAGATAAACCTGTATTTCAAAGGGCCAGCCTTGTCACATTCCGTGTCACGCTGAATCTCCTTGAGATCTGTATTATGTGTATGTGTGTCTGTGGAGTGCTCAGCCACTTGCAGGGTAACTTCATGAGCAGATGGCCGTTCTATCAATCAGATCAACTGGAAACCTCATCATCACAGCTAACAGAGTGCTAGTATGTGTGTGTGTGTGTGTCTCCAAGCACAACTGAATGCGTAACAGATAGTAATAAGAAGACGTTGAGCTGACAGAATCATTAACACAACGAAGCAGCAAGCTGGCACAAACGTTAGCTGGCACAAACGTTAGCTGGCACAAACGTTAGCTGGCACAAACGTTAGCTGGCACAAACGTTAGCTGGCACAAACGTTAGCTGGCACAAACGTTAGCTGGCACAAACGTTAGCTGGCACAAACGTTAGCATGCCAGGTTAAATGCTTAGCGGTATTCGTCTGTCTTTACATTCTTAGTTCAAATTCTGCCGAGGTTAATTTTGCCTTTCATCCTTTCGGGGTCGATGAATTAAGTACCAGTTGCGTATTGGGGTCTAATCGACCCCCCTCCCCAAAAATTTTGGGCCTTGTGCCTAGAGTAGAAAAGTATCATTAACACAAGAGAGAAAACGGTTAGCAGCATTTCTTTCTGTTTTATGTTTGGAATTCAAATTCCACTTATGGTCGACTTTGCTTTTTTCATCCTTTTGGGATCGATAAAATAAGTGCAAGCTGAGCCCTGGGGTTGATGTGATCAGTGATCCCCCCCACCCACTCCATCTAAAAAAATTTCAGACCTTGTGCTCGTAGTAAAAAGAATAAGTAATAAGATAGGTTTTCCTTTGGTTTCTTATATCAGGTAGATTACACGAGAAAAACATTTCGGGGAAAATCTGCCTTAATAACTAGAAACAAGTAACCATAGCAACAAAGTAAATTCTTAAAAAAAAACAATCACCTCTCATAGAAATATCCAAAGATTTGATTTCATCGTGAATTGAAGATTTGTGAGAATGAAATTTGGTAAGCTGTAAACTGACTTGCTGGATCTTCACATTTATTTGCTCAATAGCAGGCTACAGGAATAAAATATACAAATTAATTATTTTATAAAAAAAAAAATCAATTATATTTTAGCAATGATTTGAAATGAATTGTAAGAAAGCAATTCGTTTGTATACACAAACACCATATATTTTGTCTATTTTATCTTTCTAAGCATGCACCATCTCTTTTCCATTGCTGCATGGGTCAGACAGATTATTGAGGCAGGTTTTCTACAGCTGGATGCCCTGCCTGTCACCAACCTTCACCTGTTTTCAACCAGTGATATTTCATCCCCGGGGCCAGACAGTTTCTAACAGAATATTGAGAATGAAGGAAAACCGCTTGTATGACAATGAAACTCATTTACAACTATCACACACACTGTCAGAACAAAGATACACAAACACACACACATATATACAATGGGCTTCCTTCAGTTTCTATCTACCAAATCCACTCACATGGCTTTGGTCAGCCCAGGGCTAGGTACCACCCAGAATTTTGAAAAGGTAACTGATCAAAGTTTAGCCATTATAAAATAAGATATACAAAATCACTCCCAGAAAGATCTTCATCATCATCATCATCGTTTAACGTCCGTTTTCCATGCTGGCATGGGTTGGACTGATTGACTGGGGACTGGCAAGCCAGGAGGCTACACCCAAGGGAGGGGGGTGTATGGGCTAGCATTGGCTGCATTCAGATGGTGCTTTTTACAGCACGGGGAGGCAGTCAGGCGGCTCTGGCAACGACCCGTGCATGCATGGTGCTTATTGCGTGCCACCAGCACGGGAGCCTTTGAAATAAATAATTTGATGAAAACATGGATGCGAGCAGCAGAAGTCTACTGCACAATCCCATGGTTTTGGGTTCAATACCTTGCGTCGACACAAACCTTGTAAATGAAATAGACAGAAGTGCAAGTTTATGAAAAACTCTTTAAGTATAACAGTTCCTTTCTAGTTTAGCTAATCAATATGGGTCTTGAATTTTGGCAAGCTCTCCTTTCTACTCTACAGTAAGATACCTACATCTGTTCCTGCTAACCCTTAAATTTCTCAACTAGCACTTAGCCACAGGCCTCTCAATACTACTCCCCCACCTCCCAGTTGAGGGATTTTTGTCCCGAGAAGTATTTGGTGAACCTGTCAGTGCTGATTGCACATAAAAAGCACTGGTGTTGATGCCAAGTAGCAAGTGGTTGGTGTTAAGAAGGGCATCTAGCTGTAGAAAGCATACCACTGAAGGAGGAGGAGGGGGAGGTGGGAGGAGGAAGAAGAAGAAGAAGAAGAAGAAGAAGAAGAAGAAGAATTAAATAAATAACTTTGCCATTATTAAGATGAAGTTTAAACCAAATATTTTAATTTAGATCACTTTAAAAAAGAGAAATTTGTATAACAGAACCAGGGTGGTTTGGGGTAGGTTAGTATCATCATCATCATCATCATCATCGTTTAACGTCGCTTTCCATGCTAGCATGGTTGGACGGTTCAACTGGGGTCTGGGAAGCCCGAAGGCTGCACATGCCAGTCAGATGTGGCAGTGTTTCTACAGCTGATGCCCTTCCTAACGCCAACCACTCCGAGAGTGTAGTGGGTGATTTTATGTGCCACCGACACAGGTGCCAACGAGGCTGGCAGACGGCCACGCTCGATGGTGTTTTTTATGTGCCACCGACACAGGTGCCAGACGAGGTGGCAGACGACCACGCTCGGATGGTGTTTTTTATGTGCCACCGACACAGGTGCCAGACGAGGCTGGCAGACGTCCACGCTCGGATGGTGTTTTTTATGTGCCACCGACACAGGTGCCAGACGAGGCTGGCAGACGGCCACGCTCGGATGGTGTTTTCTTATGTGTCACCGACACAGGTGCTAGACGAGGCTGACGGACGGCCACGCTCGGATGGTGTTTGTTACGTGCCCTCAGCACGGAGGCCAGTCATTGCGGTACTGGCTACGGTCACGTTCGGATGGTTAAATTGGTTCCACTATTTTACAGTCAAGAAATTGGTTAGCATGGACATAATTGTTTGGAAAGCTGATGGGCAAAGCAAGTAAAATGCAGAAATATAGTAACGGAAGGGTTAACCCTTTCGTTACTATATTTCTGACCAAATTACACCCCTTATGTGTTTCAATTAATTTCTAACATAATCATAAATTTAGTCTGGTTTCATTAAACAACTATAACTTTTTTATTTATCAATATATTAATGTGATTTTTGGAAGATAATTTAATGAAATGTTCTCAACCAATTCTATACTATAATTTTTGTCACAAAGTGACTCTAATTGCAGGTAAATACAGGTAAATTCAACAAAATATAAAATTAATAAAATTTTGTTCAAACATCGCTATAGAAAATGGGTTACTAGCTAATATTCAATTGGGTATACAACAAAATTTTACTATAGAATTAGTTATTCTGGGTAACTTTCTGATACCCATAATAATATTTATGGCAAAATAGGCCTTAATTTCATTTAAGGTTGTGGGAAACCACAAACTATCCTTTCTTTCGCTTTGTTTACATTTAGCATAACGGTTCATTTCCGCCGTAATGATTTCAAATAGGCTCATTCGAAAAAGTAAAAAGAAATAGTCTAAGACTTTACTCTCCTGGGAAAGTCTGTGGCTTCGTCCAGTTTCTTCAGAAAAATCACCGAAAGAAACAGTTTTTAAATTTTCACTCCATTCAGGTGCCAGTTCATTTTCTTTATCGCTGTCAGAGCTCTCGGATTCACAGTTTTCATTTTCGGAAAATGAAACATCAGATTCATTATCAAATACCACGTGCTTTTTTTTTTTTCAGTCATAGAGTTAGATTTATGAAGGTCTTCAGTAGAAAATCCTTCGAATTCTGACTCGCTGCTTGATATAATGAAATTCGTATCCATTTTTTGTCAGAATTACAAATTTTGAAAACACAATAGGAACAAATTTCGGAATCGTTGTACAAAACTATAGATGAACTGTTTACGAAGTATAACCATGTGTTTTCACGAATGTACTAAAGAGATTTGCTCTGATATTCTCATTTAAATACGAATAGGTAAATACGGGCGGTTTTGGGCGGCTTGGTCACATGAACCAAAATTTTTTTCGGGCGGCTTTGGGCGGTTTGGTAACAAAAGGGTTAAAGATTGGCACTTCAATGTTATTTTATTTAATGGCGGCTAAACAGTGATGACTTTGTAAATGTGAAAGTATTCAAAAAAAGAATTAAAAAAAGTTTAAAAAAAACTAACCTGATTGTCATCATTAGTTGGTATGGAGGCCAAGCGATTTTCAAGGGTTCCAACTTGCCGTTTTAACTCTCGAACACTGTAACACAATAAAAGGTGGAAATAGATATGGTAGAGGAAGCAAAGACACTAGGAATCTTGAACTAAACTGAAACCAAACAGATTGGGCACAAGGCCAGCAATTTCGGGGAAGCGAGTAAGTCAGTTACAACCTAGAAATCTTGCTGCAAAATCTATTTTCCCACTGGCTTCGAAGAGACTCCTTTACTATGAAACCCTGCCAGACAACAGGTAAAACATCTCACTGGTTAGGGACTCCTTACCACAAAACAAGACAGAAATGGGAAAGGCCTAAGGCCAGCCACAAATCAGAAGGGTTTTGTTATGTTGGGTCAGAGGTCAGTAAATGTTCCCTAAAACAATCAACCAGACAGCGACCAATTTCTCCAATGAACCATGGAGTTCGGTGTTTAATGCAGAAATTACATTTTTGAAAGTGCAGAGGAAATGGTGTATGATATGGAAAGATGACACAGGTGGATGAAAGTAGGAAGGTAAACACACCACACACCCCTTCAGCTAGGTGGCCCTGCTCGATCTGTAGAAAAGGTGTAGGTACAAACTCCAGAAGATGTACCTGGTGTAAGCTAAGGACACATAAGAGGAACAGCACCATCAGAGGAAAATTAACCGAGAAGATAGCTTTCATGTGTGGCAGATGCACAGGGGCAACAGACACCATTGATACTCAGAAAACAGATTCTGGGGAGAAACTAGAAGTAGTTGATAGTTTCTGCTACCTAGGTGACCAAGTTAGTAGTGGGGTTGGATGCTCAGAGAGTTTTACCACTAGAATAAGAATAGCTTGGGCAAAGTTTAGAAAGCTCCTACCCCTACTGGTGACAAAGGGTCTCTCACTCAGAGTGAAAGGTAGATTGTACGACGCATGTGTGCGAACTGCCATGCTTCACGGTAGTGAAACATGGGCTGTGACTGCAGAGGACATGCGTAGGCTTGAAAGAAATGAAACTAGCATGATCCGCTGGATGTGTAATGTCAGTGTGCACACACGACAGAGTGTAAGTGCCCTGAGAGAAATGCCGGACATAAGAAGCATTGGATGTGGTGTGCAAGAGAGACGTCTGCGCTGGTATGGTCATGTACTACGGATGGATGAGGAGAGATGTGTGAAGAAGTTCCATTCCCAAACAGTTGAAGGAATTCGGGGTAGAGGTAGACCCAGGAAGACATGGGATGAGGTGGTCGAGCATGAGCTTTGAACATTGGGTCTCACAGAAGCAATGACGAAAGACCGAGACCACTGGAGATATGCTGTGACTGCGAAGACCTGACAAATAACGTGAGTTCATAGCTGTTTCCTGCACCAGCTTCATATAGAAGCCCCAGCCCATCCAAAGTGCCTTGGATCGCAGGACGACCTGCTGTGCTTACCTTGGATTGTAGGGTGACCTGCTGTGCTTGAGAAGACCTATTGGGTCAAGTAGATCAACATCAAAAATTCAAATGGAAATTGTAGTTGTGATACCTCTGTCAGTGGCACATAAAAAGCACCATCCAAACGTGGCTGATGCCAGTGCCGCCTTGACTGGCTTCCATGCCGGTGGCACGTAAAAAGCACTAACCGATCGTGGCCGTTGCCAGCTTCCCCGGCACCTGTGCCGGTGGCATGTAAAAAGCACCCACTACACTCACAGAGTGGTTGGCATTAGGAAGGGCATCCAGCTGTAGAAACACTGCCAGATTAGACTGGAGCCTGGGCCAGCCTCCTGGCTTCCCAGACCCCAGTCAAACCATCCAACCCATGCTAGCATGGAAAATGGACGTTAAACGATGATGATATATATATATATATATACGACGGGCTTCTTTCACTTTCCATCTACCAAATCAACTCTCAAGGTTTTGGTCAACCTGAGGCTATAGTAGAAGACACTTGCCTAAGGTGCCATGCAGTTGGACTGAACTCGGGACCATGTGGTTGGTAAGCAAGCTACTTACCACACAGCTGCTCCTGCAACCATATTGTTTAGATTAGACCAATTCAGATATGAAATACTGTAACATATCAGTCCTGGCAAGAAATTCTAGAGCAAATCTGTAGAGACAACCTTAAAAACCAGAAGAAATGAAACCAACCTTTTTCTGTTTTGTTCTTCTTCTTGTTTCTTATACTTTAAATCATCGAGAACTTCTGTAGCCTTTACAAGGAAAAACAATAAAATCAACATTAAATCAAAAAAAAAAAAAAAACAATAATTCTCCAATAATAGATTTCAAAACATTTAATAAAGAACTCAATTAAAAGACTTTGATCATTTGAGAAAAAAGAGAAATTTAGATATTTTACTAATCTAGTCGTCGGTTTTGATGTGCACTGTTCCATGCTCACATCGATCAGATGGAACTTGTGGAGGCAGATGTTTCTGCAGCCAGATGCCTTTCCTGTTTCCAAGGCAAGGTAACATTTGCTTATTGTCAGATAAGTCTTCAGGGAAGACTGGAAAAGACAGATACTGCTTGTATGACAGTGACACTCATTTACAACTACCACACAGTGTCGGTGGCACATAAAAAGCACCATTCGAGCATGGTCGCTGCTGGTGCTGGTGGCACATAAAAAGCACCTACTACTAAAAGTGGTTGGCATTAGAAAGGGCATCCAGCTGTAGGAACCTTGCCAGGTTAGATAGAAGTCTGGTGCAACCTCCTGGCTTGCTAGTCCTGTCAGACCATCTAACCCATGCAGGCATGGGAAGCAGATGCTAAACAATGATGATGATGATGACACAATGTCAAGACGAGGAAACACCAACTACACAGTATAGTAGGGTCAGTTGGGCACTGTCTGTGAGAAAACTAACACTAAGGCGCAATTCACTCTACCAGAAATTTGGAAACGACATGCTCTACTGCTTGGCATTCACCCCAGAAGTTCCAATATGGACATTTCAGACTGTTTGGGTGACAATCTGAGGAGAGTGCAGAGGATGCAGAAAGAGTTGGATGGGTCTAATGGGGATTACGAAAGTACAGAAGCTCAGAACACTCACTCTGATTGTTCTGATAAGAAAAGAACTCCTGAATTTGCTGGCGAGATCCTGGTCATGATTGACAACAATCCCTCCAAGTCAATCAGGACCATCACAAGGGACATGGGAGTGGCTGAGTTTCTTATCAAGCAGATGGTGCATGAAGACATTTGGTATTCTTCATAAAAGATGAGAAAGGCCCAATTTTTATCCCAAGCCATCAAGGACAAGAAGAAAGGCTGCGCTATGAAGCTTTTGAACAAACTCAAGGATCCCTTCCAACTAAACATGCTTTGGTTTTTCTCAGACAAGAAAATTTGTGCCATGATCAGATGGTGAACACACAGAACAACTGTTGGCTTGCCATGTCCCCAAAATATCTACCAAGAATGATGAAAATCAAACATCCAGTCAACATCATGGTGTTTGGAGTGATCACTAATGATGGCAATATTATGCCTCCATTCATCATCCCACATGACCTCAGACTCCACATGGAGGCCTACATCAAGTGTCTGGAGGAAGTAGTGGTACCCTAGGTCAAGAGGGTAGCTGCTCGAAGACCCGGTATCTGGCAACAGGACTCTGCACCATGCCACACAAGCAGGAGAACCCAGTCATGGCTGTCAGACAATTTCTGCAACCACATTACCTTTAACATCTGGCCACCTAACTCCCCAGACTGCAACCCCCTTGATTATTATGTGTGAGGTGTCTACATACTTACCCTCTTTGTGATGTTGGTAAATGGAATAAGTATAAAAATGAATCTTTTCAATTTAACTAAATTCTATATTTATATGCAGCTGAAGATTGACCTACATTTTAAAACTGATGTAATACTTGCATTGTTTAATTAAATGAAGTCGCATGAAACAATTGTACTGCATTACCTTTGGATATCCTTGTTGCTTATTTTGATTATAATCACCCCATTTTGAATTATATGGATAATACCATACCAAATTCTGGTGCCTTTAACTTAAGTACCATATTCAACTGAATCTAAATTTCTACTGAACTTATATATATATATACACAACAGTTTGTGTATGCTTGTCCGGTGTTGGTGTGTTTATGTCCCTGTAACTTAGCAGTTTGGCAAAAGAGACTGATAAAGAAAGTACCAGACTTTAAAAACATAAAAGTATTGCGGTTGATTCATTCAACTAAAATTGCTCAAGGCAGTGCCCCAGCATGGCCAGAGTCTAATGACTGCAACAAATAAAAGATAAAAAGGATATATACACTCCATACACACACAATGGCCATTTTTGCACTCTCCTGCCTTCAAAAACCTTATTCTCTATCTTTCTCCAAATTCCAGTTAATTCATTTTCAGCCATGTAAGGACACATATACTTTTCTCTGGACTATCTACGCCTTCCTCCCTTTTCCTCTTCTCTGGACCTTTACCCTAATCCGAATAGGAGCCACGCATGAAACCTCAATTCCACTCCTATTTTCCATCCCAAAAACTTTCACTGAGCCTCAATCTAATATATTCATTGACTTTTGTTGTTTGTTCCAGTTTTTTTACTTTTGCTTTGCCTATATATACAGTGTCATCATCATCATTTAATGTCCATTGTCCATGCTGGCATGGGTTGGATGGTTTGACCAGGGCTTATAAGCTGGAAGGCTGCACCAGGCTCCAGTCTGATTTGGAATGGTTTTCTATAGCTGGATGTCCTTTCTAACGCCAACCAGTCTGAGAGTGTAATGGGTGCTTTTACATGCCACCAGCACAGAAGCCAATTTGCATAACGCTGGTATCTGCCACAACTGCAATTTTGCTCGACTGGATGGATCTTCTGAAGCATGACATAATGCCAAAGGTCTTGGTCATTGTCTCTGTGAGGCCCAATGCTCGAAAGGAACTCAGCCACCTTGCCTCTGTGTATGTATATAAATATATATACATATATATATATATATATATATATATATATATATATATATATATGTATATATATATATATATATCTTATGATAAAAGGCAGATTTTCTCTGCCTCCCAAATCGTTTGTTTTTTATACAATTGTACAATATAGAATTTCTTCAATCGGAATTTACCTATGATTTTTTGAAGTAGATTCCATTGGGTCATGGCATGTAAAGTTTTTTCAATTTCACCCCCAATTAAGCAAACATTTGAGAAAACTCAATATTTTACGATTTCCCTCTCTCATTTCAAGTGCTTCACTCCTTCCATTACCACCACACTTTCTCCTACTTTCTCTTAGCAAGTGTGCAACAATTAAAGTGAAAGTATTTATATAACAGGGATGAGCCATTAATACTGGTCATCCTTTTTGCTAGAGGAAGATCCGCTATGGTCTTATATGCTATATCACTGGTTTTCAATTCATATTAATCAAATTAATATTCAATTTTTCACCCTTATTATGTGTGTGTGTATTAGCAATTCGTATAAAGTTGTATCAATGACTTGAACTTGAATAAGTGGTTTCACATAAATGGGGATAAATTAAAAAGGTTTGTTGTTATTATTATTACTGTTTGACTATTGTAATCACATTTGTTGGTTCCTCGTCAGGGAAACGTTGTTGTGTTGCATTTGGTAAATAATTGTAAACCATAACCCTCCCCCTTTCGGAGAAGGGGCTTTGGTTATTGTTTAAAAATTGAATTGTGTCCCTGTTTGGGGAAATTGACAATATTTTCACCGTCTTTACGGAAGCATTTTTGTTAAAATGCCTTCGATAGAAGAAAGTCCAAAATGAATTTCGCTGCAGCCGTACACTTCTATACAAGAGGGAGGACAAGATCCAATTGATCGAAATTGCAAGAGACAAGCCTACAATTCCAGTCTGTTATATATTTTGAGTATTCTTATCACTAGCGATATCAAGATATAACTTTGTATTTTGTATTTTATGTGTAGATGTATATATGTACACATATATATAAACACATATATACATGCATAATATATCTACCCATACACACATACACACACATACATAGGGGCAGGTGTGGCTGTATGATAACAAACTACGTTCGAAGATACTGTACTTGATATGGGCGGTAGTGCCTTGCCGGTCTATGGCCTACCTTCAACAAACCAGGAAGGCACAAACACTCTGTCTTCACATTTGCTGCGTGAGACATGTTTTAATGTTGACAAGCTTGCCGAGTACATAGCCGACAATGAGCCAAAGCTCCTTCCAGAACAGAAGTTCGCTTACAACTCCGTTGTTAATTCAGTCCACAACAAAAAACATTGTGTACAAGGAGGTTTTATAGGATTACTACATTTCATCATTTTCAAACACGTTAGTATTTCACTTACATACGACTCTCTTTTATGATAGCATTTACATTTTTAGGCGTTTCATGACATTAATTCACACTTAACCAACACCTGTCCTTCACTCACCTCTATTTCTATCCATACATCATCAAACCACCAGCCTCATCTTCTATATCCAATGTACATGACACATCTACCCCCTACATCTACACTCTCACTGTTAAAGTTTACATAAGCGACAACACGATCGCAACATACACTTTGGAAACTAAGCAACAGATCATTTTATACAACAACAAATTTAATCATAACGCCCATCAATGAAAACATCTCCACCACTGTGTTGTGATTCATCTATTCAGCACCACTACAGTCTTGCCGGTCTGACATATGGTGAGTAGATGCTATTGTTCTATATTTTATAAATTACCCATATTTACTTACCCATGCTTCATTCCCCTCTTGCCTACATAGGGCATCCATTCTCTTTTAACACAGCATGAAGTTTTGTAACAGCATATCCGCTGCCGTTCGTGGAAAACGAAGAGACCCTATTCACCTGCGAACGTTTTATACAGCCTTTCACGACTATCAAATTCTTACAATTATGAGAAAAATAACATGGCTCTTTTCAAGGCAACCTCGTATTCAATTCTTACACCATTCTACGAGGGGGTAGGAACCCCTTTACACGGCTTTCTATACACTTACAAATACATTCATTCGCCATAAACTTATATCAATATTTGCCTGAATAATCATCATAATTCAGTGCAATCATTAACAGTACTTTAAAGCAATTCAGCCCCGAGCATCGCCGGGCAATTCGGCTAGTATATATATATATATATATATATATATATACATATATATATATATATATATATATATACATATATATATATATATATGTAATGTACAGAACACTGCAATAAGTGTGTGAATTTGAGAGAGGAATATATCAAATAAAATCAAAATTAACTGATCCTCTTCCATTTGCTTTCACCCAAACCCAGGAAGTTTCTCCTTGTAGTGTGTGTGTGTGTGTGTGTGTGTGTGTGTGTGTGTATAAACCACTGCCGCCACCACCGTTTAACATCCATTTTCCATGATGCTGGCATAGGTTGGATGGTTTGACTGAGGTCTGGAGAGCCAGCAGCTGCACCAGGCTCCAATCTGATCTGGCAATGTTTCTACAGCTGGATGCCCTTCCTAACACCAACCACTCCAAGAGTGTAGTGGGTGCTTTTTACATGATTTTTATTAACTTTTGGACTCTCTATTCAACCAAAATTCTGCACCATTGTACATCAATAAAGGAATTCTATTCATATTCTATTCAAAATGAATTTTACTTGTTTGAAACTAACTGACCAACTGACTGGCAGCTGACTAAAGATAAAACTTATTAATCGAATATCTGCTGTCAGCATTTTTTATTTTTTAATAGAATTTTGGAAGAATTCAATGTAAGAACTGTAATATAAACAAACAACCACTGCAAACAATTTCCAAAGAAGGAATGATCTCAACCATCAAATCACACATTCTTTTCTTTTTTTCTTTGCAATGGTTAAATATTCTTTGGAATCATAAGCAGAAGCCACTTAAAATAAGATGTTTCTAAGATGGACATTAAAAATTGAAGTAAAAACGTTGGCTTTTAATATCACCTTATCTGTTTCATATTCAATCTGTTTCTTAATTTTTTCAATTGTTTTATTTGTGTCCGAAATACAGGTACTCTGAATAAAGGAAAACAAAAACATCCAATGAAGTTATGCAATATTTTTACCTGTAAATTACTAACTTATGATGAGAAGTTTATGAATTCTGATGTAATAAAAGACAACAATGGGAAGAAGACTAAAACTACATGGAGCTAAATTCCATACCTCTTGAGCAAAGAGAAAAACTTATTTAAGATCAATAAACAAAACTGCTCCTCGCCTGCACAGGAAATGAGGTCTTGTTAACACTAAAAAAAAACTAAAAAAACTAAAAAAAAAAAAAAATCCACATCAATTATCTGTTCCCAGTTAGATCAAAAATTCCCCACTAAATCACATTCTACATTATTTACATTTGTCCTTGTTTGTTGTTAACACGTTTCGGCTGATATACCCTCCAGCCTTCATTAGGTGTCTTGGGGAAATTTCGAACCTGGGTTCTCATTCCTAAGGTATTTTCCGTTGTCGTCGTCGTCGCCGCCACTGCTGCTGCTGCTATTATTGTTGTTATTATTATTATTATTATTATTATTATTATTATTCAGGTCACTGTCTGGACAAAAACTTGGAATCTTGGGGTTAGTAGCCTGCGCTCTTAGCCATTACACCATGTGTAAATAATGTACATAATTCCTCGTCTCTTAAATATAGAATTGTATAAATCACATTCTGTATTCTTACCTGTTTTAATGACAGAATATTGGTTGAGGATTTATAATAAAACACAATGTTTAGGTACAACAAATAAATCCATGACACTTATTGTAAGAATCTAGTCAGCATTCTATCTATTTTACTTTGCAGATGGAGTGCATTGGTATTCTATTGGTTACGGTGAGGGTTCCAGCTGATCCGAACAGCCTGCTTGTGAAATTAACGTGCAAGTGGCTGAGCACTCCACAGACATGCATTCCGTTAATGTAGTTCTCAGGGAGATTCAGCACGACACAGAATATGACAAGGCTGGCCTTTCCAATAACAAGTACAACTCATTCTTGCCAGCTGAGTGGACTGGAGCAACATGAAATAAAGTGTCTTGCTCAAGGACACACCACCAATAATCAAACATAACAACTGTGAGCCGAATGCCCTAACCACTAAGCTACTGTTTCTGGTTCCATACGTTTTGTGGCCAAAAAGTTTTACTTAAAACCTGTTGTGAAGGAATTCATTCTTCAAGCTTAATGTTAGCATGTTTGTGTAACAATCTTCAACAGTTGTAGCCACAGCACAATTTCATCAACTTACAATATTTTTTAATTGTTGGTGGGATTTAGTTAGACTGTTCTGTACAACTTGTAATTCTTTCTTCATTGGAGCAGCAGCAGACTGCAACCCTTCCACAACTTTGGCCATTTCATCTTTCTCTTTCTTCACATCAGTATATTTACGACGCTGTTCTTCATACTCCTAGTAAAAGCAAAAGTATTAAACATTTAGTATTACACAATTGTCAAAAGGGTTGGATTTGGCATTACTTAAGAGTTCTTGAATTCTTTAAGTTTTAGCTGTCTTGGTTTTTATGATAAATATAAGAGGAAAAAACCATAAAAGCTAAAAATGAACCAACTTGATACCAGAAGAGGTAGTCATTAACCCTTTCGTTACCAGATTTCTGTTGGGATGCTTTGTGTTTCTTTTAATTACTTTAAATATAACATAGAGTTTAGTAAAATAAATTAGTTACCATTTAGCTCTGTGTTAGGTACATAAATTGTGACTAAGGTTTGGTGGAAGATTTTAATTCAAACCTTATGAAAACAAGACATTTGTACTTAGAGCCAGAGCTGGTTTCAGCCAGGTTGGTATCAAAAGAGTTAAGAGTTGTTTCTCTATTATATATTGTAACTCTTTTCTTACCATATTTCTGTTGAGATGTTCTGTGTTTCTTTCAATTAATTTTAAATATAACAAAGAATTTAGTCAAATAACTTAGTTATCATTAAGCTAGTGTTAGAAACATAAATTGTGACTAAGGTTTGGTGGAAGATTTTAATTCAGAATTTTTAAAAACAAGACATTTGTACTACAGAGCCAGAGATGGTTTCAGCCAGGTTGGTAACTGAAATAGGTATTTAATCATCAACATCATTGCTTTTATGTTTTATTTTTCTATGGAATGTCATTCTAGAAATATACATTACTTTGTCAGATGTAATGCTTATTTATTCACAATGTTTTGAATTAATCAGGCATTATCTGTGGCGTTGAGATTTTGATGATGCAAATGTATATTTCTAGAATGACATGGTAGGGTAGGTGTGAGAGGCCAGATCTGACAGGTTTGAACATAAAACAGGGAGAATATTTCAGCTGGATATGGGTAGTGCAGTCTAATAATAAAGAATTATACTCTGTAACTACAACTTGTTAACAAATCCTGTATTCTAAAATAGAGGTTAATGGATGTTATAAAATAAATGTAGAAAAAATTTGAAACTGAAAGATTTACCAGCCAGGGTCTCTTCATTCGCAACATTTTAATTTGTTCCAAGTATTTCTGTCCTTCTTCAAAATTCCTAACATCTTGTTCCAAATGATTGTTCTTTTGTTTTTCTTGGTTCATATGCTCCACAAGGCTGTCATAGCCTTGGTTCAGAAGCCGTGCCTTTGTCCGAGCCTGCTTTAGTAACATATGTGTTTCATACATATCTTCACTACCAACCTAAAGCATTGCCAAAAACGTAATTAATGCACACATCTAAGTTTCAAACTATTCATTCAAAACAAAATTTGCATTGAAAATTTTAAAAGAATCATAACAAATCTCATTACAGCAATTAAAATATAATGAAGTTTTTGTAAATAGTTCTTAGAATCTAAATGTTTAATACAGAAGCATAATTTATCCTAGAATCAAATACAGACATTAAAAGAATTGAAATGTATACAGTGAACATGGTTACACTGGAATTGGGGTTGAAGGTGTCCGCAGACAAGGTAATCCAAACAAAGGTGCTAGAGTTCAGGTGAGAAGACTAAGCTCAGATGCATGGAAACGAGTAATACAGGAAACTAATTCAGCCAATGACAACAAAGAACACAGGTGTTAAAACAATAACACTTTGTATATTTGAGCGACTCAGTAAGAAGAATCCATCCTTCTCATCTTCATTTTCCATGCTGGCATGGGTTGGACAGTTTGACAGGAGTTGACAAGCTGGAGAGCAACACCAGGTTCCAATTATCTATTCTAGCAGGGTTTCTAAGGCCAGACGCCCTTCCTAATGCCACTTTACAGAGCTTTTTTTACATGGCACCAGCATAACAATAATAATAATAATCCTTTCTACTAAAGGTACAAAGCCTGAAATTACATCAACCTCAGTGCATAACTGGTACTTATTTCATTGAATCTGAAAGGATGAAAGGCAAAGTTGATCTAAACAGACAAAATGCCACTAAGCATTTTCTTTGTGTGTGCTAATGACTGTGCCAGCTCACCACCTTAATAATAATAAGAAGAAGAGCACTCAGAGAGCACAAATCTCTGCTAAGGCAACACCAACGTCCTCCCAATGTTTAGTCAGAGATGATTTTTAAAATGAGAATATCTGAAATAACCTCGACTGCTCTCACAAATGAGAATACTAAAAATTAACCCGACTGCTCTCAAAAATTAAGTGAAAAAAAACAGGGAAAATAACCCAAAATCCTTGTCCAGTACCAGATCGATCCCAACATCTAATCAGTTTGTGCCAGTCACAAGGCTAAACATCTCTGAAAGGTACATCCGAATCCATCCAGCGGTTCTTGAGATATCTTGTCCATGGACAAACAAACAAACACAATACCGCCGCCTTCACTAAGGTGGAGGCAATAATGGTTTCTGCTCTGGACACAAGGTCTGAAATTTTAGACAAGGGAGCCAGCTGATTACATCAATCCCAATGCTTAAGTGGTAGTTATTTTATAGACCCTGAAAGAATGAAAGGCAAAGTTGACTGCAGTGGAATTTGAACTCAGAATATGAAGCTAGGAGAAATGCTGCTAAGCATTTTCTCCAGCAAACTAACAATTCTACCAGTTTATCACCTTAATAACAATAATAATAATAATCCTTGGGGATAGTCAATTACAATGACCCCAGTGCATGACTGGTACTCTTTTCATTAATGCAGAAAGGAAGAAAGATAGTTGACCTCAGTAGAATTTGAACTCAAAATGTAACATTCTGCCCCAGCTTGGTAACAATTCCACCAGCTTGCTGCCTTAAAAGTAATAATATATAAAGCCATAAAGGCAGCTCTTGACTTCATAGTTTTCTATAACTCTCATGAAATAACTTCATTGATCAGATCTTCTGGATATTCAGTTCCATGGAAACTCTACATCACACTTTTTTGTAATTGATTGCTATGTGGACTGATAGCCGTGGTCCATAAGAGGAGCTTTATGTGATAGCCATATGATCCTCTGAACCCACATCTTATACTACTCATTTCTAAATATATATATATAAATACATACACACACACACACACATATATATATATATATATATATATATATATATATACTGGCTTCCGTGCTGGTGGCACGTGAAAAGCACCATCCGATCGTGGCCGTTTGCCAGACTTGTCTGGCACGTAAAAAGCACCCACTACACTCATGGAGTGGTTGGCATTAGGAAGGGCATCCAGCCGTAGAAACATTGCCAGATCAGACTGGGCCTGGTGCAGCCTTCTGGCTTCCCAGACCCCAGTTGCTCCATCCAACCCATGCCAGCATGGAAAGCGGACGCTAAACGATGATGATGATGATGATGATATATATATATGTGTGTGTGTGTGTGTGTGTGTGTGTGTGTGTATGTATATATGGATGGATGGATGGATGGATAGATAGATAGATAGATAAGTAGATAACTTTTTATTGTGGCCACACAGGGCTAAACACAGAATAAAAATGGACGAAATACAATGTAGAGTTTTTACTTTTCGAGGTAGGATGGGTGGGACATACAAAGAAAAAAAAGGTTCGATCAATAGGGATCTGTGGGTTGTGTGGAGTATAAAAATATAATATATATATATATATATAAGTATATATATATATAAAATTAAGTATATATATATATATATAAGTAAAGTTCACAGTTTAGGTGTAGCCCTGGAAAGAAAAACCTACAAAAAAGACCAAGGTCACCTCAGACAGTTCGAAAATGAACACATGAGTAAGTCGCCTTACTTCTTGTTGTCTCTTTTGGTCACAGATTTACGCTTAAAATAGTGTCGTCTTTAATACTGACCATTTTTGCCACTTTTACCCACTTTTTATTAAAACATTCGTTCGACAAAGCCTTCCTCTCTATTCTCATCCTCCTTTTCAAGTGGTACTTGAAAAAGTTGACGAGAGTCTGACCAGAGAGGAAGGTGCTTGTTTGCAGTCCTTTCAAACGCGTCCACCATACACATTCTTTTGCCATAGCCATCAGCGTAACGAAAACTGTTTTCCCTTCCCGTTTAAAGGAAGGTGGTGGAACAATATTCACGATAGACTCGGCCGATAAGCGGGCCCGTCCTACACGCGACAACAGCTGTTCGACGAAGGTCCACAGCTCTGAAATATCTGGACACTGCACGAGTGCGTGCAGAATGGTTTTATCGCTCTGACCGCATCTTGGGCAGGTCGGTCCGGTGATGGTTTTCGAACTGTGTCTGTAGCTCTTCTCTCGAACAGGTAGTGCGTCTCGATAGCATTGCCAAGCCAGGGATTTCTGGAAGTTATCCATAGGCCCCGGCCCGAACGTCGTCCTGAACAGGCGGGTTAGGAATTTCTTGTCGACGCCCAGGTTTGCCCCGAGTGTGTCGTCAGACCTCCCCTCCACTAGTCCTCTATAGAACGCTTTAGTCGTTGTAAGTTGCACAAGTTTGACCCCGGTCGGCAGAGCTGCTGTAGAGCTTGGCGACACTCTTGGTGCCAATCGCCCAGTTTCGGTCTCTTCCTGATCCACGTTTGCAGTTCGGTCAGTGAGACGAGCTGCGGGAAGGCACGCCTCACAAACGGCGCCCACACCTGTTCACCGTCATCGATGAAGTTCCGGACATGTCACAGTCTCAGCGCATCATCAACCACGGCATGCCTAGTCCTCCATTTAACGGATATTGACAGCAAATGGACCTCCTCACCATTGGAATGCCACCCTTCCACAGGAAGCGGAAGAGTATGCGTTCCTGTTTGGGGATGGTGGCGTCGGGACAAGGCACGACGGTTAGGCGGTAATTGATGACGGATGCGATGTACGCGTTCACCACCTCTGCCCGACCTTTTAGAGACAGCTTTCTCTCGGTCCATGTTTGGCTGAGAGCGACCACTCTACTCATGATCTCATCTGAGTTCTTATCCATTTGGAGGTCCGGACTGAACCAGACCCCGAGCAATTTAACCGGTCCGTCCGTCCAGCGTCCCACTACTGAGCCGCAGTCGGACGGCATGGGCTTGCTTCTCCATGTGCCGAGTAGCAAACCTACTGACTTTTCCGAGTTAATCTTCGCTCCCGTCACCGTTTCGTATTTTCTTAGTGTCTCACCTGTCATCTGGATGTGTTTTTCGCTAGACACTATGACGGTGACATCGTCCGCATATGCCGACACGCTCGTCCCGCAACCCAGTTCCCGTGGGATGCCCCTCGGTGTCGCCAGCTTCCGCAGTAGCGGCTCGAGTGTCAATACATACAGAAGCACCGACAGGGGACACCCCTGACGGACCGAACGCGTGATGTCAAACGTTTTCGACAGGTGGCCGTTCACCCGAATCACCGATCAAAAGCTGCTATACAAGGCAGCGATCCAACCGCAGAAGACAGGACCGAAGCCAGCCGCCCTGAGGACGGCTGCCAAGTACCGATGGTCGACCCTATCAAAGGCTTTAGACTGATCCAAACTGATCAGTGCCCCACCCATGCCAGGATCCTTAACTACCCTGTCCACAATGTAGCGCATCAGAAGGAGGTTGTCATGTATGGTTCTGCCCGGCACGGCACATGTTTGCGCCCTGTCGACCAGCTAGATAGATATAGATACAAAAGGTGAAGAACCCCTTTGGTCATGAATGACCATGGGATTACACCTAGAAAGTTCCCCTCCAAGGCACAAGTCTGGGCAAGATTGTTTAAGAAAAAACCAGCAGTCGCCCATGTGTACAAACTTCTCCTTTCCATGCCACTGATGTTATCCAAGGGAAAAGCAATGGTTGATACAGCTTGGCACCAGTAACGTCACAACTCATTTCTGCAGCTTACTGGAGCAATGTGAAATAAAGTATCTGGCTCAAGAACACAAGACACAGCCCTGCCTGGGAATCGAACCCACTACCTCATGATTGGCAGCCTGACACTCTAACCACTGAACCAAGTATGAAAAAAAAAATTACTAACAAAAAAAAAACAATTACACCTTGTAGGTACGGTCAACGGATGTTAAACAGCTTAAATTAGAAGTAACACAATTCAAAAATAAATATAAATATGATTATATTACAAAACAAGATATTTACAGCTTTTTCTGTGTTTTCGAGAAGTTCTTGTTGAGACATTCGTGAAAAATCAGCAACTTTTTCTTGTGGTAAAAATTGGCAGAGATTTCCCACCTGGATTCTAAGACGAAGTGTCATTTCTTCAACCTAGAAATAATAATAGAAAACTACTTACAAAAGCAATTAAAAACCCTAAAGTACATAATCATTTGCCAGTAATTAACTTTTTTTACAAGAAGAAAAGGAAAAAAAACATTAAAAGTAAAAAAGAATCAAATTACTGAGGAAAAAAACCCAGAACTACCTCACCAAAGAAACAAAGAAAAAGAAAAGGGGGGGGAGGGAGTGACAGGTTGTACACCCCAGACCAGCTGTGCCTCGTAGACATTACTGCAAAGGTGTTGCCATGGAGAATGACCAGTGACACGCTGCAACAGCCACCCCCACCAGGCGAGCCGGCAGAAACGTTAGCACGCCGGGCGAAATGCGCAGCCGTATTTCTTCTGCCGTTACGTTCTGGGTTCAAAATTCTGCCGAGGTCAACTTTGCCTTTCATCCTTTCGGGGTCGATAAATTAAGTACCAGTTACACACTGGGGTCGATGTAATCGACTTAATCCATTTGTCTGTCCTTGTTTGTCCCCTCTCTGTGTAGCCCCTTGTGGGTAGTAAAGAAATAGGTTGTACACCCCAGACCAGCTGTGCCTCATAGACATTATTGCAAAGGTGTTGCCATGGAGAATGACCAGTGACACACGTTGCAACAGCTAACCCCACCTCGCTGGGCTTCTTTCTAAGACAGGCCATTGTTATCCTGATTTTGTGAAGGAAATCAGCAGCATGGGGCTCCAGGAATCTCTGAAGTCTCAACAGGGACCAGCACAAATAGTCAGGCTCCTGTATGTGTTTAAGAAAAAAATAAAGATTTGGGATCTCACGAAAAAAGAAAAATATTTTTTTTATTCTCTTAGAAATATAATTATTTCTAAAGCTTAGCATTAGCTAGTCAAGAAAATGAGGGAAGGAACTAACGTATAACATAACTAATGGTTCAGAAGCTTTTTGAAAATTGCCAGGGTTTATAAGTAACTCATTAAATATTGACCCAAATATAAGTTAAATTTAATTTAAAGAAATTTTTTACTAATTATATGAAGTCAGAAATTACATAGAAGTGCAATGCAAAGTTCATAGGTGAGAAAAAATAAAGTTTTGCGTTGCACCCAAAGCTATAAAAAAATAGCAAGTATTGTATCGAAGGCTTACGAAAGGATTATTCTACAACATTCCAAAATTATTAGTCATTGGTCATGTGGCGAGAATGGATGAAGATAGTTGTGTGAAAAAGTGCCACACCCTAGCGGTTGAGGGAACCTGTGGAAGAGCCAGACCCAGGAAAACCTGGGACAAGGTGGTGAAGCACAACCTTCAAACTTTAGGTCTCACTGAGGAAATGACTAGAGACCAAGACTTCTGGAAGTATGCTGTGCGTGAGAAGACCCGGCAGGACAAGTGAGACCAAAACCTATGGCCTCTACACGCCGGGATGTAGCCAGTCCACTTATGCATACCTTTCCTTCTTGGGACACAAAACTCTACTTGTGAAGACCTGTTGAGGCAAGTGAGAATCGAAATCGATCAATGGAAATTGCAGCTGAGATACCAGTGCCGGTGGCACGTAAGAGAACCATCCAAACGTGGCCGTTGCCAGCGCCGTCCCGACTGGCCTCATGCCGGTGGCACGTAAAAAGCACCATCCGTTCGTGGCCATTGCCAGCCTCGCCTGGCCCCCGTGCTGGTGGCACGTAAAAAGCACCATCCGATCGTGGCCGTTTGCCAGCCTCGTCTGGCACCTGTGCCGGTGGCACGTAAAAGGCACCCACAACAATCACGGAGTGGTTGGCGTTAGGAAGGGCATCCAGCCGTAGAAACATTGCCAGATCAGACTGGTCCTGGTGCAGCCTTCTGGCTTCCCCGACCCCAGTTGTACCATCCAACCCATGCTAGCATGGAAAGCGGACGCTAAACGATGATGATGATTGGGAAGAATCACACAAGTCATGCTAACAAAAGAAATAAACTGTTTTTTTCTACCTTTTACCTGTTCCAGTCATTAGACTGTGGCTATGCAGGGGCACCGCCTTGAACAATTTTAGTTGAAGGAGTCGACCCCCAATATTCATTGCTTTTCAGCCTGGCACTTATTATATCAGCCTCTTAGGCTGACCTGCTAAGTTATGGGGATGTAAGCAAACCAACACCAGCTATCAAAGTGGGGGAGGGGGACAAACACAAAAACGCACACACTCACAAGCGTGTCTGTGTGTGTGTGATGGGCTTCTTTCAGTTTCCATGTACTAAATCCATTTGCAAGGCTTTGGTTGGTCTGAAGCTAAAGTAGAAGGCCCTTGCCCAAGATGCTACATGGTGGGACTGAACCCAGAACCATGTGGTTAGGAAGTGAACTTCTTACCACGCAGCCAAGCCTACACCTAAAGTTGAAAACAAAAAAAAAAACTATAAACTTTCATGATTGAATCTGAACTAAAGACTTACTGCTTTATGGTTGGCTGATCGGCCATTTACAAACCAAGATGATACGTTGTTTTTGCTGATCTCACGTTGAATTATATAGTTGTCCCCATCACGATTATATCTTAAAAGAGAAAATAAAAATTTAAAAAAAAACAAATGTACAGAAGTAAATTATACAAATGCAAACAAATAACATTTGTGATTTTTTTAACACACAAGAAAATATTTATAAACCAACAGAACGATGCCATTAAAAAATGATGGTATTTTAAGCTTTTAACATTTAAACTGGCCATGTCTGGCAGGAATATTCAGCCTGCTCTATGTTTAAACTGGCCAAATCCGGCCCTTCACACTTTCCCTACAATGTCATTCTAAAAATAAACTACCACGTCATCAGAATCTTGAAGCTACAAGATAATGCCTGATTAATTCCAAACAATATGGATAAATAAGGATTACATTTGATAGATTAATCTGATTGTGATGGAACATAAATGTGCCGAGAGAAAAACTGGATGTTATAGGAACTAACCATAGGGTTCAAGAAGAAATTGCACTGGTACAGATGTGTGAATAATATGTAGGGTGACAATCACAGGATATTAGGACAAGGCAACACCAACTCACACATATACACTTATATATGATAAGCTTCCTTCAATTTGTACTCAAAAGGCTTTGGTGAACCCAGGGCTATAGCAGAAGACATTTGCCCAAGATGCCAAAAATATAGTACTGAATCCCAAACCATGCCGCTGGGGAACAGACCCATCAAACCAAGTAAAATTGCAGTCGTGGCAGATGCTAATGCCACCCATAACACTCTCAGAGTAGTTGGTGTTAGGAGAAGCATCCAGCTGTAGAAACCATACCAAATGAGATTTGTAGTGGCTTCATGTAGGCATAGCGTGGATTCGATCCTTGATTGCCAAATTTCACTTAACAGTTCAACAACACTTTTCTCATGGTAAAACAATAGTTTTTCTGTGAGTGACAGCAGTTACATTTGCCAGATGCCTTCGCTAAGCAGAATAATGTCTTTGCCACTTGACCCTTCTAACCTCTTCTAGGCCACCAAAAGTTAGGACTGAGATAACAGATACCACCAACAAAATCTATTGTTCTCAACAATATGTCTACCCTTCTAGCTGGTGGAAGGAATCCAGGGTAGAGGGAGACCCAGGAAGACAAGGGATGAGGTGGTGAAGCATGACCTTTGAACATTGGGCCTCAAAAAGGAAATGACGAAAGAAAGAGACCTCTGGAGATATACTGTGACTGAGAAGATCCTGCAAATAAAGTGAGATCACAGCTGTAACCTACACCAGTGTTGCATAACCAGCCAACTCAAAAGTACCCTTGGACTGTAGGGCAACATGCTGTGCTTGAGGAGGCCTCTTGAGTCAACATCAACATCAAATGGAAATCGTAGTTGTGGTCCCCATGCTGGAGGCATGTAAAAAGCACCATCCGAATGTGGTTGATGCCAGCTCCCTTGCCCTGACTGGCTTCTGTGCTGGTGGTATGTAAAAAGCATCATCTGAACATGGTCGATGCCAGCCCCCTCTGGCCCCTGTGCCAGTGGAACATAAAAAGCACCCACTACACTCTCGGAGTGGTTGGCATTAATTAGGAAGGGCATCCAGCTGTAGAAACATTGCAAGATCAGACTGGAGACTGGTGCAGCCTCCTGGCGTTCCAGACCCTAGTTGAACTGTCCAATCCATGCCAGCATGGAAAACGGACGTTAAATGATGATGATGATAAACATTAGAATTTGATAAGGCAAAAGTTAGTTAGTAAACAGAGACCTACTAGAGTCACGGCCACAAGCAGAGAGCCACTAAAGACAAACGGCCAGAGGGAGAAAGAAGGTTACAACCAGCCAACTATGAGACACAACTTCCCTCGACTCTTTCACTGGCTCAATTTCTTTTCTATCACTGGCTCAATTTCTTTTCTATCACTGGCTCAATTTCTTTTCTATCACTATCTGTGGTTTACTACTACAATAAGAACATGTGAACATATACTGGCCAAAATGAACTCTTTTTACCTTTTTACCTTTTTACCTTGCATGCTTTTCCATTTACTAATTATACATACCAACCCGTTGTGGTTTTGGATATATACAAACTAACAGCAAATAAATATTTCTTTACAATTTTGATCCCTGTTCTTTCATCTTGCACATCTGCAACAGCAACACCAGTTAAAATCGCTAACTGCCAACTCCAACATATATCATTACAAATATGGTTACACTGGTGACCACTGATTCCACCTTAACAATAACCCTTACAGACTGTAGCCTGGTGCAGCTCTCCAACTTGCCAACTTTGGTCGAACCGTCCAACCCATGCCAGCATGACAATGGATGTTAAATGATGATGATGATGATGATGATATAAATATATATATTTATATTCATTATCATTATTGATTTTACTTCTATTTTTCCAAACTGGTATGAGTTGGACATAACTGTTTGAGGCAGTGTTTTTTGAGAGGGGCTGGACACTATTCCTAACATCAACCCATTTAGTCCCCTCTTACAACATACAAGGATATTATGGTGTACCTATTCTGAAACAGAAGGAACACAACATACTCAATTATGCCAATGTAAATGAACTTAAGTCTTGCTGTGAAGATTATCTTTGTTAACTGTATGTAATGAGTGATTGGACATATTTTTCTTCAGGCCTAATTTGGTGTAAGGTCACAGGACTATACTTACAGCTCAAGTTCAATAGACCCCTTTGATTTTCCATAGCGTATATATTCTGAAAGTTGAGAAGCTCGGCCCAACAAACTAGTTTTGCCACCAAGGCCAAGGCAAATAGCACATATGATAGTTGATTTTCCGGTACCATTTGGGCCAATGATCACATTTAGATAAGGAGAAGTATAGAACTCAACAGATTCATAGGTCCTAAAAGAAAGAGAAAAAAAAGGGAGTTATATCTTTAACTTTATAAATAACAGAAAAGGTAAATTCTTCTTGAAAATGTGACAAGAGCATGTCGCATTTTCCCACATACAAGTCGAAGTTTTCAGACCAAAATGTAGAGCAAAGAAAAAAGCAGATGGAATAATACACCAAGATGACTTTGGTAGACCAAAAATTCCATGTGAAAGGCAGCAGGATTTGGAAAGATAGAGACAATGTTTGAATGTTTAACTATATGTTTATATTATATACTAAGTTGACTTATATGCAGGAAAATACAGTAATTACAAAGAAAACATTAAATGAAGCTAAACTTACATCACTAAATACAGTTCTATGTTATTCAAATAATGACAATAAATAAATATGTAACTTGACATTTATTATAACCAAACACTAATGCCACACTCCGGTCTCAATTGTCTAGATCAGTGGTTCTCAACTAGGGTCCATATAAGATTTTGGTGTGGGGGGGGGGGTTTCCACCTAATAAAATAGTAAATTAGAGATCCACAATAGAAGGACCCCTGAAAAAATTTTGCTTTAGATGTATGTATTGGTATGTATTTCAAGAAACAGTTCTAACATTTTACATGGTTCAACCTACACAGGTTAATGTGTGAAAAACAAAGTAGGAATTCAGAAAGAAGTTTCTATAAAACTAGTTTTTAAAACATTGAATGGCTATGGGGGTCCACCAGAATAAAACAGTAATGAAAGGGGTCCACAGATAAAAACATGGTTGAGAACCCCTGGTTTAGATCCTTAGATTCGGATAGAACGACTCCGAAGTGGTTAGGGGGAGGGTAAGCAAACGCTGACTAAAATGTTTAAATCCTGAGCGAGGAGACATGGAATCGAAATTATTCAAATTGTAACATCCCGCCTTCGTATTATTCAGCAAATCCTCTCTATAACACTGCAGGCTGTAATCTCGCTGCTTATTCAAGCAGATCGAAGAGGATCTTTCCTTAGTTTCTTTTGGTGTCTATTTTCGGTCAATATAAAGATCCTCACTCGGGGACAAAAAAAATGAACCAGCCTGGGGGGGGGGGTAATAAGTGTGTGAAAAACGAATATGAAAAAGCTAATGCGCGCTGACGACCCTGGGGTGGGAAGGGAACTTTCAGAAAATTCATAAGATCCAGTTTTCCGTCATAAATACGGGTAAAATGGATATTTTTTTCTTTTTTACGGAATCCCACGTTTTTGGTTATGGAGGAACCGATTCTGAAAAAAAAATTTTTCAAAATCGCATATATATAGAAGTTATGTCGGAGAAATTGGATCTTGTGAATTTTCCAAAAGTCAACTCCCTCCTCCCACCAGGATCGTCAGCGCGCATTTTTTTCATATTAGTTTTCCACCCGTTTATTAACCCCCCCCCTCCCCCCGCCAGGCGGATTAACTTTTTTTTTTCGTTCCGACACCGAAACTCTGGTCCCACCATAAAAAATGTAAGTGAAAAGAATAAAACAGGGTTTGGGGGGCTTTTTGTTTTTTTTTTACTTTTCACCTACAAAAGAAAAGATCGTTTCCATGGGCCCAAATATGTAACATTTAGCAATCTGGAAATGAAGAATCGGGTAATAAACTAGAATAAATTCATTCATATTTATCAAAAATACAGAGTTATTAAAGACTAAATTCATTTTTGAGACTCTAATATTTTTCAAATCCTAAAGCAGTTACAGTCGAACGATTTATTATATTATGTTCTTAATGCTTTCATCTCGCAGAAATTGGAAGTTGATGGGTTAAAAAAAGGGGGGAAATAATTGGATTCATCAGGTGTTTCGGCTTCTATCATTCATTATATTCTCTCAAATTCTTTGACTATTGCTAAGTTGGCTACTTAAACGGTTTAATGTCACCGTATTTACCATTCTTTTACATGTTTGCACCTGCTAAATGAATTAATTGCAAGCTGATGAGACAATGCCGCTTGACTGGGGAACAAAAAAGTTTTTTTGAAGCCTGGCCCCATATTAACATCAACATTCAAGACAAGATCTTTGGTTGAAATTTCAGATGAACTTCAAGGCAAAATCGTAAAATTAACAAGACCTAATTTTATGCGTTACCAATTTATAAAAGAAAAGTTTCAGTATTACAACGCAATATTTACTTTCGGAAATTTATATTGTCCTGTCTTGATTCTTTATTAATAATAATAAACAGATTGTGTCCAGTGCCCAGGTGCAGCACAACTCATCTGAAGTGTTTGTACAACGAGGTGTAGTTTGGGAAAGCATGAGGGCCTTCAAGTCAACAACTGAGGCAGGCAGTTTGTGCCACAAGAGACGGGTCCATGTTTATAAAAAGAAGAAGAAAAAGGCTAAAGTGGGTAAATGTCCAGTTGAACCCTCGGCCACCAAAACAAAGTGTTGCCTTCCGAACTCTTTCTTGACCGCCAAAAGGGAAACAGTTTCAGGGAAATGTGGAAAGCGGACGATTCAAAGACTGATAAGCGTGGAGAGACGAGCGGAATGGACTTTAGTATAAATAACAGCCGAATAACAGATATAAAGTTTAAAACCTTAAGTGTGGTGTCACTGAAGAGGAACTAAATTACAAGTCTGAAGCGGTTTTGCTCGAAACCTTCCGACTACGACCACCACTCTCGAGCGTTTCTTATCAAACTAAACACCATAAATATTCGGATGTATGGATGAAAACTTACAAGATATTTTCTAGCTTAATTCGGACTATCGATCCTTCGCCAAAACCTTCCCTTTTAGTTTGCTTGGCTGGTAATTCCGTCTGACACAAATCTATGGTTACAGGTTGGATTGGCGCCGACATTTTTATGAGTCTCAAACGGATTTATAAAAAACTATACTTTGCAACCGTAGCGGAAAACGAAACCACATATTCGCCAACTCGAAATGGTGCAATATTTGTCACTAAAGTTTGGCAAGTAAATTTAACCCTGAACTGTATATTTGTGATTGCCATGGACTTCTTGGATATCTAAACCAAGAAGCAATCTCATCTTTTAAGTGAGACTAAGCATTATTGGCTGTCTTGAGCTTCATAAGAATTTCGACAAGTTTTCTTTTGTCGCGTATTTAATTTCGCTTATACTAACCACATTAAAAAAAAAATTTGTATCGTTCATTGTGCACCTGTACCATAATTTCTCTTTTCAAAATATGCAATCATCGAAAATTAACCATTAATTTGTCATGTTTGCTTGGTTCATTATTGAAGTGTCGTCGGTGTTATCTCAGAAAGCTGGAACTTCTGTAGGGTTTTTGTTTTTTTTAAATCGTTGTCACTCGTTTTATTTATCGCGAGAAAACGTGAACGAAAGACAATTCAATTCTATTCAAATCGCTAAAATAACGAATGGAATTAGTTTTCCGGAAAACGAAATCCAATACTATTTACATTCATACGCATATAGTGACGCAGTTCGTTTCTCATATCTTTGGTCACAGTAAGTCTGTGTATTCAACTACAGATCATATATGTAGAAAGAAAGAAAAAAGACACCATTTATTAAATTCTCTGTTAGTATGAAATCAAATTTGCTTCTGATTATGTAATAGAATTGGAGCTTGTTCAGGCCTACTTGTTTTTACTTTACATCTTTTTCGATGTATATTTTGAGGAGGAAACAATTTTTGACATCGTTCAAATTCGACTCCAATTATTTTTCTTTCACTTTTTGTTAATCATTATTCTCTCTCTCTCTCTCAACTAATTTATTCTAAACTTAACTTTTTTAGTGTTACACCAGCCTCGAATCTATAAGCCGGATTCTAATTTCAACCTAGACTTCAGCAGAAAGAAGAAACGTAGAAAATATAAACGGATTAGGCTTAAGGCCCGAAATTTGCGGGGAGGGAGGCAGTCAATTACATCGACCTCAATACGCAACTTGTACTTAATTTATCGACCCTGAAAGGCAAAGTCGACCTCAGAAAGAAATGACAGACGAAATAGCGCAAAGCACTTCACCCGGCGTGCTGACGTTTCGGCCAGCTCGCCGCCTTACAACAATTGAAAACATTAAGGGTATTAACAAGTTTCGGTTAAGCCTCTCGTCTTTAATTGCGATAGAATTAAAGTTAAAACAGTAAATGAAAATCTGATTATGACAAAAAAAATTGTTTTTGACAAGCCTCACATCAAACTTTTTTATATTTATTTTATCAAAAAAAGTCACATTTATTTAAACTAAAACATTTTTATTTGGTATTTTAAGGTGGCTGTATTCATGAACTTGTGATAATTATTTCACGGGAATTGAAATTACGATTTTTAAACGAAAGGAAAGGAAAACTTGTGGCATTCCTCTTCTTTTCTAGAATATTAGTGATCCTTTATTTTTTAATATGAAAAATCTAGCCTCAGCATTTTTAAGGGGTGGGGAAGGTCAAGTGAAAGGGGTGGAAACTCAACTTTTGAATGTTTGTATTCTTGCATCAGAAGTGATTCAAATTCAGGTTACCAAAAGATCCTGTTACTGAATGTTAAATGCAAGAAGCCCCTCTCCATGTGTGTGTGTATTTTTGCACAACATATGGCTAAGGAAGGAGTGCGCAAATGTGAAATTGCAAATCCGCATAAATGACCATCTTCCCTGTTTCGATAACATATTCTCTGCAAGAAGGTGACAAGGGCTTGGAGATTGTGTTAGAGGTAAAATAATGGAACTTTTGATGAACAATACCTTGTTTTATAAATCATTCTAGTTTTATTACACTGTTCAGTTACTTGTAAGAAGTACACGATATATATATATGGCGATCTTTCGTCTCTAGTAGACCTTTCCGTCGATTTCCGTAAAAAAAAATTTTTATTTTACATATGGGCTTGCGGAAACTTTTGAAGTAATGAGAGCGAAAGAGACACATTACTCTCTCTGTCTCTTCACACACACTAACAGAAGCACTTCACTTACACAACATACTGTCTGTCTCCCATACCCCATCAAACACACACACACACATGTACATCAATGCTTCCCATGCACGGTAACTTCAAAAGAACTTCCCTCGTCATACAATCGCTTTCTCTTAGTCTCTTTCGCTCTCATTACTTCAAAAGTTCCCGCAAGCCCATATGTAAAAAAAAAATTTTTTACGGAAAGCGAGGGAAAGGTCTACTAGAGACGAAAGATTGCCATATATATATATATACCCATAACCCATTCATAAATTGTTTGTAGCACTGATTATTAAAATATATATTATGTGCAGTTGCATGGCTGGCTGGGTTTATAACCAGTTGAAACGGGACAGACATTTCACAACTTATGCCTATTACAAACTTGGTGCAAGCCTCGTTTAGATGGCCGAAGGGTTTTAGCTTGTGTACCGTTTGTACAGTTTCAATTTTGGTTAATATTTCGTTTTATGGTCATAAAATGAAACATCACTGAATCTTATCTAAGCACTTTGATAATGCCTGCATACGTAACACGTCCAAATGCATTACATCATATCGCTACCTAATTTGACGCTAGGCCAGCTTGTTCGAGATGGAGTCCAGTCGATTAGATCGACCCCAGTGCGCAACTAGTACTTATTTCATTGACCCCGAAAGGATTAAAGGCAAGGTCGATCTGGGCGAAAATTGAACTCAGAACTTTGTCCGGCGTGTTAACGGTTTTGCCAGCTCGCTGCTTTATTCGGTGTTGTCATGCCCAATTTTTATGGCCGCTTGATGTGGAAAATTGCAAGCTATTTCTTCAATATATAAAACATCTTTGGAATATATCTTCAGTTTAAACCCAGTTTCAAATCATTGCCGAGTTCTGTCGAATATCACCAAGCATTATTACCTCTACCTTAGCGAAGGCGCGTTGGAGGTTTTGTTTTCTGTCGTGTTTGTCCGTGGACAAGATATCTCAAGAACTGCTGGATGGATTGGAATGAAACTTTCAGGGATGTTTGGCCTCGTGACTAGCACGAACTGATTAGATTTTGGAATCGACTCGGTGCCGGACAAGAATTCTGGGTTATTTTCCCTGTTTTTTTTTACTTAATTCTTGAGAGCGATCGGGTTAATTTTTAGTATTCTCGTTTGTGGGAGCAGTCGAGTTTATTTCAGATATTCTCATTTTAAAAATCATCTCTGACTAAACATTGGGAGGACGTTGGTGTTCCCATGACAGAGGTTTATGCTCTCTGAGTGCTCTTGTTTTACTTTCATTTTGCTACGTCACTTGCATTTCACCGACGAGTTTCTTGCGACTTCAGTAGTTTCACTTGCTGAATCCTAAAACGAAACATTGCCCCCCCCCCTATTTCGGCATTAAGTAACAGGTTTTTTTAACAACTTGCTTCAGCTTCATCAACAAATCATAGGCACAGGAGTGGCTGTGTGGTAAGTAGCTTGCTTACCAAACACATGGTTCCGGGTTCAGTTCCACTGCATGGCACCTTGGGCAAGTGTCTTCTATTATAGCCTCGGGCCAACCAAAGCCTTGTGAGTGAAACTGAAAGAAGCCCGTCGTATATATATATGTGTGTTTGTCTCCCCAACATCGCCTGACAACTGATGCTGGTGTGTTTACGTACCCGTAACGTAGCAGTTTGACAAAAGAGATTGATAGAATAGGTACTAGGTTCGACTAAAGGCGGTACTCTAGCAGGGCCACAGTCACATGACTGAAACAAGTAAAAGAGTAAATCAACAATGATCCTGAAAGTGTTATGTGGAATTAGATGAGTTATTTAATAATTCTGCTCACATTGAAGATGCATTATAGAATGCTAATCGATCCCAGAGCTTAACTTGTACTTATTTTATCAATCTCAGCGAGATTTGAACTCAGAATGTAAAGAGACGTAACTAAATACAGCAAAGCATTTTGGCCAATTTCCTGCAAATGAGTTGACGAAGGATATATTGGAAAGTATTATAGTAAGTCTCTTGCATGAAATTTAAGACTTTGTGGACACTTGCCCTTCCTTTGTATCCAGGTTGTTTACAGTTTTATATAGAGCCTTAAACATTTATGCTGACTTGAGTACAGCTGGCTCCTGTGGCCTTCACACGATTTCTTTCACTGGTATAGGGATCAACTTGTTTACTATTCTAAATAGTTTACACCAAACAGGAGTATCCACATTTCTCTGTATCCCTGACTAATACACTGACTCTATAAACATTCTCTTACCTCTAAACCCTTCCTCTATCCTGCATCACCATTCCTTCCTCTGTCAGATGGAACGATTGCTGCCTGGTCAAAGTAATTGATTTCACATCTCCTTTACCATACAATTCCAGCTCTGACATCCATTGGTCACACTTAGTTGTTGATGCACTTCACTCCAACCCATCTGAGACGACTAATTGAGTGACTAATGCTATGTCTCTAAACATAGACTTTTCAGTCGACAGTACTGCATCCAACATGTTCAGAGAATCTTTTTCCTCTTACCAACTCAGTGGAATTTACCACCACAACTCAGATAAATCAGCCAACAAGAAAACAAAGAATGCATTACTCTCTCTCTTTTACTCTTTTACTTGTTTCAGTCATTTAACTGCAGCCATGCTGGAGCACCGCCTTTAGTCGAGGAAATCGACCCCCAGGACTTATTCCTTGTAAGCCTACTACTTATTCCATCAGTCTCTTTTGCCAAACCACTAAGTTACGGGGACGTAAACACACCAACATCGGTTGTCAAGCGATGTTGGGGGGATAAAGACACACACATATATATACATATATACGACAGGCTTCTTTCAGGTTCCGTCTACCAAATCCACTCAAGGCTTTGGTCGGCCCGAGGCTATAGTAGAAGACACTTGCCCAAGGTGCCACGCAGTGGGACTGAACCCGGAACCATGTGGTTGGGGAGCAAGCTACTTACCGCACAGCCACTCCTTTCAAGTTTCCCTGGCTCCCAAAGTGTGGTAAGGCATTCTAGTCTATTGCTAAAAGAGTCTCTACTGATTTTACCATATCTCCTATGCACCACTACTCAACTAGGATGGCTTTTTAAATAACGTTGCAAAAACCTGTTGAGCCAAGTGAAGTCATTATCGTGGCTGACAACAGTACTGCTTGATTGGCATGTAAAAAGCATTACTTGAGCGTGGTCTATGCCAGTGCTGGCTGACTGGTCCTGTGTTGGTAGAACATAAAAAGCACCCACTACACTCTCGGAGTGGTTGGCATTAGGAAGGGCATCCAGCTGTAGAAACTTTGTCAGATTAGATTGGAGCCTGGTGCAGCCTCCTGGCTTGCCAGTCCTCAGTCAAACTGTCCAACCCATGCCAGCATGGAAAGCGGACGTTAAATGACAACAATGATGATGATGATTTTTACAGACAAAACCATTACATTTTTTGCTTCCAAACACTCAAACTTATCTCTCCCTTTCATTCTCCGTACCTTCAACTAGTGCAAAAATTTTTCTTATCATTTCAACCTATCTTAAAAGTTTTCTATCCTTTCTCCCCTAAGTTCAGCCCAGAATTAATTCCTTTCTCCACTAAAACCTTCCAGTTTTTGCCTCTCACTACTACGCTTCCTATTCTCCAGAAAGGCTCCCTCTCTCAAACTGCTAACTACTTCAATTGCTTTCGACATCTCAATGACTTAACAATCACATATGACTACTTCTTATGTCACCTTGAAATTTACTTTACTCACTCACTACCTGTTCAGTTTCTAATTCCACCAAAGACTTGTCTCCCAGGTTAGCCTTCAATACTCTTTTACTCTTTAGAACTTTGTTAAAAGCAATATTCCTTTTGTTTCTAAACAGCAATAAAGTTTTCAGTTGTGTCTTATATGAGAACCTCCTAGCTAAATATTCCACATTTGGGCTCCATCTGACTCTTAACTTTAGGAAATTAATTTTCGTAATTTAGCCCCAGGAGACATCGTCACCAGCTGGCTATATGACATGATCTGTGTCCTTATATTTTCGAACAAGGGAATCTAGCACCCCCACTCAGCTCAAAACACAGATAATGTTTTGAGCTGAGTCGGGGTACTAGATTCCCTTGTTCAAAAATATAAGGACACAGATCGTGTCATATAGCCAGCTGGTGACGATGTCTCCTGGGGCTAAATTACAGCAACATTCGTCCTAAACCAGGACTGCCATGTTATGTTGGCAAACAATCTTTACTCCAAAGTACTGTTGCTGAATATCTCTCATTGTGAGATTTAAAAATAGTAATTTTCTAATGAATTTTCGTGTCTGGCCATGTTCTGAATCCCAATGTATCAACTCAGGTGTACCTTGAGGTTCAATTTTGGATGCAATGCTTTTGCTTCTTCACATGAACGACCAACTTGTTACTTCGAACAGCTTTAACCTTCTGCACACGAATATCACAAACATGCATCCTGAGAACATCAAACCAGCTTTTCATTGCTTACAACATGAAAGGAGAAGTTGAAAGCATTGTTCAGTGGGTACACACAACCAAGAACACCATGACTGTAGCTACACATCACTTTAACACGCCTAACTTTAACTGAATCCTATATAAACTCCAGATATCTCTCCTGTCCCCACAGTCATGAACAGCTCAGCCATTTGTGAAACTAAAATAGGCTATCAACTTAATAATAATTATATTTATATATGTGTGTGTGTGTGTGTGTGTGCATGGCACTCCATCAGTCACAGCAATGAGGGTTCCAGTTGATCCAATCAGCAGAACAGCCTGCTCATGAAATTAATGTGCAAGTGGCTGAGTACTCCACAGACACGTACCCTTAATGTAGTTCTCAGGGAGACTCAGTGTGATACAGAATGTGACATGAGTGGCCCTTTGAATTACAAGTACAACTCATTTTTGCCAGCTGAGTGGACTGGAGTAATGTGAAATTAAGTGTCTTGCTCAAGATCACAATACACCACCAGGAACAGAACTCATGGTCTTACAGCCATAAGCCTAATACCCTAACCACTAAACCATGTGCCTTCACTTATATATGAATATATATATGTATATGTATACATATATATATATATATATATATATATGTAAAACATCTCCTTTTAGTAAATGTCTTAAGCAAGACAGTTTATTTCACATTGCTCCAGTCTACACAGCTAGCAAAAATGAGTTGTACATGTAACCATAGACACATGTAACCAGGCCTGCAACATATGTTACCACAAGTGCAATTGCAACACCTAGAGATGATGACCAGTCCTGGACCAGTACCACCACCACAGATGATGACCATAAAATTATCTTCAACACTGATGGAATGACCGGCCCTGCAGCACATGTTACCAAGGGTGCCAATATGGCCACATCCTGTTCTTTGTAAAGATATTGGATCTACCAGTACCTATTTCAAATGATGTTTTCTTAACCACCAGTCATCTTTTAGAGTCTTAGAAAGATGGTTTGTCACATCCCTGGCCCACCTTGTGCGGTACCTCAAAGATCAAGGGACCCTGTGTGACATCAGGTGGAAATTAATTGATCATCTGGGCCAATATATTAATGGAAGTGGCCGTTGCAAGATCTGCATCATGGAGAGAGCCAAAATTCTTAAGGACTATACTAAACCTGCCGTGTTAAATAGTCACAAAGAGGTGTTTCCTAAATGTGTCCACTTTAAGCGTTACCCACTGGAAAATTGGATCTCTCCATTTGCTGGTTAGGCCTTTTTGGGTCTAAAAGGGTTGTTTTATCCTCTGATTCAGGGGAGACAACCCGTCTGCATAACCATTTTTAGGCTAAGATATGTTTCTGAACATTTCCTCACGTCCACAATGTAGAAATTAAAAATTTTTGTCTTTTATATAGAGTCTGATGAGCTGTCCACGTGACTTTGGCTTTGTGGATACAAAACCTTGTGTTTTGTCCAAGATTGTTGTAACAATATATATATATACATGATGATGATGATGATGATATATATACACATACACACACACACACAAACATACAAGTATGTATACCTATATGTATGTGTAAAGCATAAAGCTGCTTCCCTCTCTACTGTAGCAGTACTCAGTCAAAAGGGATCTTGGTCTTGCAAGCGGTATGGTGACCTCACAAGTGCTAGTATCATGAAAAAGTCATCCAGTGTGTTCTGTTAAGTATTTGGCATTAAGGACATCCAGCAACAGAAACCAGGCCGAAGCAAACATTAGAGCACAATGCAGTCTTTGAACCAATCAGATCTTGTCAAACTGCCCAACCCATTCCAGCATGGACATAGAGATTGATAGATGATGGTCATGATACACACACACACACTTATATTATGTGTGTGTGTGTGTGTAAAATATACTCCTTTTACATGACATAGGGAGAGGGGAAATGGTAGCACTTCTGACCTCTGAGAATAATGGATAAAAGAGATTAAATTATCATCAGAACAGACGCCTCTTCCTAATCCTTGCAAGAGAGTGGACATCTTGACCATCCTTGAGCTTATTATACCTCTTTCACTTTTGTCATTTAGCAATCATTAGTATCATGTTTTTTACCTGGGTATTTTTCTTTCAGTATTTTGGTTTGCAATTAAGATGTGTTTTGGTGCTCCTTTTTTCACTCTTTTTTTTAGTTTATAACTCTGTATAGTCCAGCATTTAATCATTTGGTGTAAACTAACAGGGAAGGTAAAATTTTAGGGTACAATCTCACTTCATGGTACCTTGGGCAAGATTATACTTTAGCCCTGGGTCAATCCAAAGCCTTGTCAGTGGATGTTAGAGGGAAACTGAAAGACGCTCTCTGACCTTTGGAAATATGCTGTACGTGAGAAGACCAGGCAGGACAAGTGAGCCCAGCCCACTTATGCATGCCTTTCCTCCCTTGGACACAAAGACCTGTTGAGGCAAGCGAAGTCGATATAGAACCTCATCTGACAACAGGCACCCATGCCAACCCCCTTTGCTTGCGAAGACATGTTGGGGCAAGTGAAATCGAAATCGAAATCGAATTGAACCAGCCAGGACCCGTAAAAAGCACTATCCGACTCGTGGCCGATGCCAGCGCCGCCTCGACTGGCTTCCGTGCCGGTGGCACGTAAAATACACCAATCCGACCGTGGCCGTTGCCAGCCTTGCCTGGCACCTGTGCAGGTGGCACCTAAAAAGCACCCACTACACTCACGGAGTGGTTGGCATTAGGAAGGGCATCCAGCTGTAGAAACTCTGCCAGATAAGACTGGAGCCTGGTGCAGCCTTCTGGCTTCCCAGACCCCGGTCGAACCGTCCAACCCATGCTAGCATGGAGAACGGACGTTAAACGATGATGATGATGATGATATAACATATATGCATATATACAATCATATATGTACATACCTACATATATATGTATATACATACATATATGGGTACACAACGTTCGCAACACAGAATAGATAAAACAGGGGACAACTGATGAAGGGATTTTTCTTTATGTTGCCTGTCTTGTTTCTCCATTTGTTTCTTTTGTTGTTCAGAAAAAAGTTCGTTTTCTATGTTTTTGTTTTTTATATTCCCGTTTTCATTTAGTTCACGTTCTTTTGACGTCCTGTACCCATATATGTATGTATATATGCATGCATATATATATAATTTATATTATTATGTGATTGAACACCACACATACATTTCCAAGTATATATATATGAGAGAGAGAGAGAGAGATTCTTCCTCTATGATATTAGTTGCTCAACACCTGGTATAATTCCATCTCTCTCAAATACTTCCCCCACTTAGTTGGGGCATGAGCTTTTTCCTTGGTCCTTTTCTCTTTTGCTTGGAAACCTCACTAGTGCCCGGGGCACATACAAACTGTAGTGGTTGGCATTAGGGGGAGCATCCAGCTGTAGAAACCATGTCAAAGGTGACACTGAAGCTTGATGCAACCTTGTAGCTCACTGGATCCTGTCAAACCGTCTAACGCACGCCAACATAGAAAATGGACGTTAAATGATGGTGTGTGTGTTTCATTAAATCAATATCAAAGGACCATATCTCGTTCACAACTTTCGCTTTTGGCTTTCGTTTCTGTGTTCCCATTCCTGACATCACTCGTTATATAGAAACTGGGAACATACTGTATGTATGTGTGTGTGAAGGTGTGTATCAAAAATAAACAATTCCAGAATTGAAGACGAATCTTCTACAACTTTGGAAATAAAATTTAAAAATTATGCCGGTCGCCAAAGTAAATGATAATAGGTGCTGATTGATAAATTATATTCGGTGCATTGCAAGGATTTGGTAGTGTTGTTAAACAGGACATCGGATTAAGGGAACAATGCCTCCCATGGGTTTTCACACGGTTCCCATCAAATTTCATTCGTAAGATGCTTTGCTAGAAAATATTTTTTGCCTGGGTTGCCATGCATTGAGATTGAAGTGAAACCGCGTAGATAGTTGCAAGACGAACTTGTTGATCACAAATCCATCTCTATGATGACCATTGCGTTGATGGTAGTTGAATTGGAGATGACATAAGATCATTCATAATAATGGATCTTAGGTTTTCCCACCCAAATAATCAATCCCCGTTACATTTCAACACATCCTCAAATTCTTTAATCGTCATTTTTGAGTCAAATAAATAACTGACAAGCAGTTCACCTCAAGAAGAAAAGTGGATCAGTCGGCGATGTTAAAACGTAAGTCATACGTTTAGAAGAAGGGGGGGGGCAGAATAGAAGCCAATTGACGTGTAATTATTTTCAAGAAGACCGGCCGGTCTTCTCTTATCTGGAGAATGATGACGTGATGGCCGGAAATAGACGGAGTTGCACGAAGTAAACCACGCGCAAATCCCCCTCCCCTCTTTCTCCTCCTAATGTAGGCGTTTTCCCTCCCTTTTCTCTTGAGTTTCTTGTGTTCTTGTAGAAGGAAGAATGCTCTACATTGCAACGTTGCTCTGTATTTACTTTAAAAAATAATAGAAATGTTCGAAGATACTTTTGTAAAAATTTTTGCATTTGACATTTGTATTTTTAGCTATGTTTTTAATGTACAGTTCACATGAAGCAAGTGTTCTATAAGTGAGCAGTATTTGAACAATAAAACATTCTTAACTGTCGCTTCACTAACAGAACGCATGGTATTGGCGTGTTTGTGTGTCTGTATGAAACAATGTGATTCAGCTCTCAGCCTCATAGGACTTCGGGTGCATTAGATTCACACAATATGTCATGTGTTTGTGTATTTATTTTCACCCCGTTGTCTTTGAATATAAAACACGAGTGGAAGCGAAAAGGAAGAGAGATTGGGTGTGATGAGGAAAGGTGAAAGACAGGAAGAATGATGGTTAGATGGAGTAAGATGTACTACATCTTCATGAAAAGATGTGCGTGTGTTTGTGAAAGTCGAAAGTTCGGAGAGAGAAAGTGAGAACTAGATTTAAACGGAGAGAAAGAACAGTTGGATTCTACAGCAACATTTTAGACATCCCACTTTCTTTAGTCATCTCATTTTTTATTTCTATCTTTTTGAAATGTATATTAGAAATTGAAAATCTCTGTTCCAGTATCTCTTTGGACAGGACCGTCTTAACAGTATTATAGTCTGTCGGGGGAATCAATAACTGGGCCCTATAGTATATATTTATTGACAGCCAACCACAACATACACGGATCAGAACTGGGACGCAGGACCTGTGAAACACTCAGGCATCTGTTCCCATCCCTTCCTTTGGATAGTTCTTTCAAGTGGATTAGTTCTAGTAACCAACCAGTTCTTTTTGAGATGTGATCGTTTAAAAGACACTAATTCCAAGAATGAATATCACTTGACAAAATATCATGTTTGTGGGGCACAGATTCACGCGCGCGCGCGCGCGCGCGTGTGTGTGTGTGTGTGTGTGTGTGTGTGTGTGTGTTAGTTCTTCCAGCTTACCATGATGCCATTGAATAACAAAAGATCTCCATCCAGAACAGTCACAAGCAGGGGCAGACTGAGCCATTGGTCAGTTGGGCACTGCTCGAGGACCCGAAGCTCTGAGGGGCCTGCACTCTGCATGTTAACTCTACTTTGATATCAATGCTAAGGAGCCTGGTAAACAGTTATGCCCAAGGGCCCTTAATACTCTCAGTCCACCCCAGGTCACAAGTCCTATCGTAAATTTACTCCAAAACTAAGCCAATGTCTCTTAGGTCCTCTTCCACAGTTCTCAGCCAAGAACTGGTAGATTCGCCTTGCCTCCTGTGCACCCCCACCAACTCTGGTTTCTACTCAAGAGAGGTTCTTACTGGTCTCATTGTGGACATGTGTGGTTCATGGTCAAGCATCTTCTGCAGTCTCACAGTGATGGGAAGTTACTCAGCTCAGAATTTTTCGTGATTTCTTCATTTGTGATGTTAAGTCATTAAGTTGCCATTGGCATGACAACATATCTATATTGGTGGAGTTTGATGCTTGTCACAATAAATATATTGTGCTACATCAGGTCCTTTATACTGAAAGGGAGCGTAAGAGAGTGGGAAAATAGGAAAGGATAGAGAAACAAAGAGGGAGAATGTGGTGATAAGGAACAGAAAGTAACAACCACACCCTCACCCGCGCGTAGAGCAGGTCACCTTAAGCTAGTCTGTATATTATAATAATGTGTGAGAAAATGTAAATTCCCTCCAAAAAGAAGAAAGGAAATGGTATGTGCAGTTATTTAAAGAAGAATGACTGCAAAATCCTGATATTTAAAGATTGGCTTCAACAAAATGAAAATAATTAAGAAGTTTAATTTTTTGTAAATGTTGCAATGTTACTCTGAGAAATGTAAATAAGCAAAAACCTAATGAAACACAAAATGTTTCTCAAACTTGGAAAGAATTCAAAGACAAACAGAAAACAATATTCGTGAGAACTGAAGATGACAAAGAATAACTATTGTGTTTTACACTAAAACCAAGCAAAATACCATTAGATTTCTCTTTAAACACAGCAATTTTTCTCTTCATTTTTTTTTTTTTTGTCTGAACCTAATCTGGGGTGGGGCTGGAGGTTCCTGAAACTTTCGCTGATAGCACTGCTAGAGTTTCCAGATTTGGTAAATACAGGACAACTTAACTTTGAAATTCAAATGAATTCTAATTAATATATATGTTCCAAAACGTTGAGATTAATATCAAGTGATTTCGCAAAAATAAATACAAGAAAAACTAAATGAATAAAGTTGCTGCATTTAAGCAGTTTTTTCTCGATTTTGCAGATGACTTCCTTCTCAGGTTCATAAGTGGCAGATATTAAAGATAAAATTCCTTGCTCTGACAACATAAGTTCTAGTGATATTGTATCTATCTATCTATCTATATCTATCTATCTATCTATCTATCTATCTATCTATCTATCTATCTATCTATCTATCTATCTTTCTATCTATCTACCTATCTATCTATCTCTCTGTCTATCTATCTGTCAATCTATCTATCTATTTAGGTCATCCCACAGGACGCCCTAAGACTGTTTCCACCCGTTTTCCCCATTCATCTTGATCTTCCATAATGGTCCTCAAATCCTGTACCCTCTCCATACCAGGATCCTTCAGAAAGTTGTCGATATAGATCACCTTCCACCTTCCTCTCCTTGTTCTTCCTTCTGTTGGTTGCCAAAGCACTAGCTTGTTAGCAATTTCAACGGTGTGTCTGATTCAGTGTCCAGCTAACCTCATACTGTTGTGCTGTATCTTAAATGTTACCTTTGGTAGTCCCTGGTATAAGTTGGCATTTGTTGTATGACTCTTCCAGGAGACACTGAGTGCCACTCTAAGCATCCTCATATAACAACCATCCAACAGACTCCACTATTGACAGAAACAACCTCACTTTCAATTTCCTGGCTAACTTTGAACTCCATACCTTTCTCAATTTATGGCATCCACTCCAGACAAGAGCTTTCTTTGCTACGATGTCTTTTTTCAGTACTTTGTGTCCATGCACCAAGGTATTAGAAATCTTCAACTACCCTCAGTGACTCACCATCTCTCACTTTCACTGACATGGGCATTTCGTGGTTGAATACTTGCAGCTCTGTTCTGTTTGCGTTACAGTACAATCTCTGATTCCTGCTGTAATCTGCTCAGCAGTGCTTGATCTGTCCTTTCTGTTAGTAATGCCAGGTTATCAGCATAGTCTAAGTCAGTTGCTGGTACTGCTTGATGTCGTCTACTTCTTTGCCTATGCAGTTTGAATCCCAGTTCTTTTTCCCTCCCCTCATACGTTCTACACATTACATAGTCCAGAATGATGGTGAAGAGATAAGGTGTTAGCATGTCACCTTGTAATACTTCAGCTTTGACTTCAAAGTGTTCCATCTCTCCATCAGGAGTGATTACTTTCACATTGGTCTTCTCATATAGCTTACTTATTGCTCTCAGAATTCTTGGTGGAATATCATATTGTTTATTGTAACACAGTTCCTATTGTAGTTGCATCCAACTTATTTCATTGTTTTATTTATTGATCATTCATCTGTGTGCAAACACAATCAAGATTAGCACCATATACTAAATATGCTGACCAAAAGCAGAGGACATAAAATTAGCAACTCAAAGAATTAGTCTTTAATTTATTGGAGTATAGAATGCCATTTCATGGCATAACTTGCTTTTCCATTCTTTGGGTTTACATTGCATCTCCTCTCCAGTTTTTAAATGCTGGCCACTGAAAAAGTAACAAAAAAACTCAGATTTTATCCCCTTTTATTTACTATTGCATATAATAATTTCACTTCTTCCCACAGTGGAAGTGTATTAAATAACATCATGAAAAACCATCAAATTCTTCAACTGCTAAAATCCATTCCACCAAATATTCATGCTAAGCACTGTAATTATTATCCATTTCAAGATGGACTTTGTTTCTATGTACAAATATAATGTCTTCAGTATTAAGACAAACCTCAGTTCTTTAAGGAATACACTTTTCATCAATACTTTCTTTTACATCATCATCATCATCGTTTAGCGTCCGCTTTCCATGCTAGCATGGGTTGGACGGTTCAACTGGGGTCTGGGAAGCCAGAAGGCTGCACCAGGCCCAGTTTGTTCTGGCAATGTTTCTACGACTGGATGCCCTTCCTAACGCCAACCACTCCATGAGTGTAGTGGGTGCTTTTTACGTGCCACCCGCACAGGTGCCAGATTCATAAATTCCATTAAACAATGAAGTACCACTATAATCTTGTTAGATATTTTTTTTTCCATTTCCATAATCCCATTGCTAAAAGACACGAGAAACTGTGAACGAAAAGTAAGCTTGCTTCACACAAGGGATTACTAGAAAGAGCAAAACAAAGGAAAAAATAATTTTCTGGACCTTTCCTTTGGAATTAAAATTTCCATGCTTTGAATAAAGTAAGGTTTCTCTCCACTATATCCATCACAGAGATCCAACAAGTTTTAGAATATGAGACAAATGAAGAATACTGAGCACCGACAAAATTGCAAAAAACTATTAACTTTTCAGTTGAATTTTTGGTATTTAAACCAACCACATCAAGACCAAGTATTCTATATGTTTTCTGTTCAAACTGACCAAATTCTGCCACTCACACCAACCATGCAGTGTCATTCTAAAAACATACTATCACGTCATTGAAATCTAGAAGCAGTGAGATGATGCAGGATTAATTCAAACCAATTTGAATAAAGAAGCATTGTTTGATAGAATAATCTGAATGCTTAAGGGTCAAAAAATATTTTTTAAAATCTTTTTAGACATGAGAGAAGACAATGCCCATGATCCTCAAACCAGAGATAGGCCCCCAAATGCTTGCAATAAAATAGCAAGGGGGTTATGGCAGAATTTGTACTCAAAACACAAAAGGCAGAAACAAATATTGGCTTCAAATTTTAGCACAAGGCTAGTAATTTCAGGGGAGGGGCCAGTCGATTATATCAACCCCAGTGTTCAACTGGTACTTATTTTAGTGACTCCGAAAGAATACAAAGCTAAGCCTACCTCAGCACAATTTGAACTCAGAACATAAAGACATGAGATACTACTAAGCATTTTACTTGGTATATAAATAATTCTGCCAGTTTGCTACCTAAAATAGTGCCAGCCAAATTTCCTTACAATTCTACCAAACCCCCATCCTGGATTGCTACTATTTTATTGACTCTTTAAAAGATAAAAAGGCAATATTGGGCTCTGTGGGATTTGAACTCAAATCATCATATCACAACAAATACACGACGCATTCTATCTTAGATGTCTTGCAAACAACTTGCACATGCAAGTGCTACCAGTTAAAAGCTCCGTATACCGGAAGCTAGCAAGTGTATGGGGTCATCAGGAGAGAATGTGCGCCGTTTCGGGGCCTACCTCTCGACGGCATCAATGTGCACCGCCCCCCCCCTCACTGATATGAGGTCCCGCTTGCTAGATCAGCTGGTTATGAAGAACTCAATATACTTCTAGCCAAAAACTTTAACAACAATTGAAAGAGCATCAACTGTGGTTTGAAACAACATGGGGCAGAATATGAGTTGGATAACCAACTCCCTCGATAGAGTCATTCATGCTTTGCTCCAAATTTGAATAGAAATTATTCACCCTAGTAAGGATATGTTAACTAAAATCTAAGCATAAAATATAAGTAGTACTAATAAAATTTTATAATCTACATGTGTGTGTGTGTGTCTACGGTCAACTCTGCCTTTCTGGATCAATACAGAATGTACTTGACTACATTTGACTGTACTTGTCCAGGGCTATGGATTGACAGAATTGTTAAACATCAAAACAAGATGTCTTGCAGTATTTGTTCCAGGTCTCTGCATTTTGAAAGCATCTCCTGCAACATCAATGGTGACCTCAAGAACATCACTGGCATGGGAAGTGGAGACTTGCATGCATGGGCAACTGCAGGCTTTCCTCAGTAAAACTTATGCAAGTCTGCTCCTTGAAGAGGAATTTTCTGGGGGCAGTTAGGGGATCAAATTCTTGATAGAGAAAGGCCTTAGAGTTACATATCTATGTATGCAGATTTGAATACATACATGTACATGTGTAATTGTGTATCTGTGTGCATATACACATTATATTTATCATATATACGTATATTTGCATATACATATATTCATATAATTTGAAACCATTATTTGTTCCTGCCCTTTGTGTTTTGAGTACAAATTCTGCCATAACCCCCTTGCTACTCTATAGCAAGCATTTGGGCCCTATCTCTGGTTTGAGGAGACTTTCTTCTTTTGCACTTTTCTCAGGAACTGAAGCAAGCTTCTTAGCACACAGGCATGCTGTGCCTATATATATATATATATATATAGAGAGAGAGAGAGAGAGAGAGTGCCACAGACCAAGTCTGTGAATGGTGTGAAGACCTGACAAACAAAGTGAATTCAAGGCTGTATCCTACACCAGTTTTGCATAACCAGCCCCAGCCCATTCAAAAGTACCTTGGATCATATGACTACCTGTTGTGCTTACCTTGGATTGTAGGGCAATCTGCTGTGCTTGAGGAGACCTATTGAGTCAAGTACATCAAAATGAAAATAAAATGGAAATTGTAGTCGTGATACTCGTGCCAATGGCATGTAAAAAGCACCATCCGAACGCAGCCGATGCCAGAGCCACCTTGACTGGCTTTACTGTATGTAAAAAAATTTTTAATCTTTGGATTTTTTAAATATGCTAGGCCACTGGTTTTAATTGATTAATATCAATTTCTACCCTTATTTAATTTTAAATTAAAAAAATGTTCTCTAACCGGTAAATTGACTGCTGTAGTTTATTAACTACAGAGTAGTTTCCGATCTCAGCGTGCCAAAGTGAAGGCATTTGAAAGATACACCTTAATGTAATTTGTGGAACTTTATACAATGATGGATTTCAGTCGAGCGCCATGTATCTAGTTCTGGAAATTGGGTTTCATAAACGACAGACTATGCTGATGATCTTGCAGATGTTTATGTATTCATATACGTAAATTATTAACAAGTAAACTAATTAGTACATGGGTAATCGTTTTTATTTTGTATATTTTCATTTGTCTTGCTTATTTTTACGTTTTGGTTTTTTGCTGAATTTTTTCTTGAGAACACATTCTCCGTGGAAAAGGCTGTCCACTTTTAGTGGTCAATCCTCTAAATTTTGTATGTAAAAAGATTTTTAATCTTTGGATTTTTTAAATATGCTAGGCCACTGGTTTTAATTGATTAATATCAATTTCTACCCTTATTTAATTATATATATATATATATATATAGTAGCTGTGTGGTAAGTAGCTTGCTTACCAACTACTTGGTTCAGGGTTCATTCCTACTGTGTGGCACCTTGGGCAAATGTCTTCTACTATAGCCTCAGACCAATCAAAGCCCTGTGAGTGGATTTGGTAGACAGAAACTGAAAGAAGCCCATCGTATATATGTATATATGTGTATGTGTGTGTATATGTTTGTGTGTCTTTGTCCCCCAACATCGCTTGACAACTGATGGTGGTGTGTTTACGTCCCTGCCACTTAGCAGATTGGCAAAAGAGACCAATAGAATAAGTACTAGGCTTCCAAAGAATAAATCCTGAGGTTGATTTGCTCAACTAAAAGCGGTGCTCCAGCATGACAGCAGTCAAATGACTGAAACAAATAAAAGAGAGAAAAAGAGAAATATATATAGAGAGCGGGGGCGGGGGCCGCACACATTTGCAGGCAAAGAGTAAGAAAGGGAAATGTGCATTTATGCGTGCACATGCATTCTGCAACAGAAATGAAATTTTCTATGTATTTTTAAAACTTGAATTTTTAAGGGAAGGCCATAATATGATTTAACACAGAAGGAGAAGCTATCAAAATGTGTGCTGCAGAACAAAAGCTGAATTCAATGTTTTAAAAGAAGGTTTCATGTCACACTGAGGGTTTGCAATGGTGTCATGGAGTTTGCTATTAATACAATGCTATGTATTTGTTTATTGTGTGTTGTTTCCTTCGATACGGCGCTTGGAAAATAGGAGGAAGACAACACAAGGAAGGCAATAAATCAATAGGAACTTGTGCAGCTTCCTCTCAGTCATCTTGTATCCATCAAATCAATCAAAACAAAAGTCTTCAGAAAATTTTAAAAATCAATGCCACAAAGTTGTCATGTTCATAACTCTCTGTGCAATTCAGTCTTTAAATGTCTCCCTGGACCCTTTTTATCTGCAGGATTTCCATGCCATACTCATTTTCAAATGTGAGATATTGTCACCAAGACTGTAGGCCTCTAAACATTAATGTTTAGCCGTGTATAGAAGCCATTCTCTTTTTGAGTTGTTGTTATGAACCTCTGCTGAACAAGACATATAAACTGGAAGAGCTAAGTCAGCTGAAGATTGTGCAAAGGGGATTTTGTATTGATCTTGTATTGTCCCTCTCCAGGTTTAAATCCAACCTAATGAATTACTGGGTTGTACAATGCATGAACCAATCAAAAACATTCCAGCATCATTTCTGCAATTGTTCACCATTAAGAAATCCTTAATGAATAAAATAGTTCGTTTTGGTCAGCACTTTTTGTCTGTGATCTTCTGAATTCTACTAAAGGTTGCAGGTCTTGTTGATGGGAATCTTGCAACATGGCTCAAATTTTGCCAACAGTTGAAGATAGTTTATTGGTCAGTACAGTCACTGCATTATTTTTCCCAGTGGAATATATGGTTGAATGTATCTGATTACTTTTGTAGAGAAAATGGGGAGAATGCTTTTGTTATATGTAAAAGCTTCTTATATTTCATTTCGTATTGAATTACTCTAAAGAAAAAAACTGTACATTATTTACATTTGACGTTATTTACATCTTGTTTGTTGTTAACACAATGTTTCGGCTGATTTACCCTCCAGCCTTCATCAGGTGTCTTGGGGAAATTTCGAACCTGGGTTCTCATTCCTAGGGTATTTTTCAATATTATTATTATTATGCCCATGGGCATATGGCATTGTGGTTAAGTGTGCCGGCTACTAACCCCAAGATTTTGAGTTTGTTTCCAGGCAGTCACCTGAATAATAATAATAATAATAATAATAATAGCATCGAAAGATACCTTAGGAATGAGAACTCAGGTTTGAAATTTCCCCAAGACACCGGATGAAGGCTGGAGGGTATATCATCTGAAACATTGTGTTAACAACAAACAAGATGAGAACAAATATCTGTCAAATGGAAATAATGTACATAATTCCTTATCTGTTAAATATAGAACTGTAGAAAGAAACTGTTCCCATGGGCTTTGCTGGTTGCCATGGACTAGAAATATAATTACTGGAAGATTTTTCTGAAAACAGCAGATGTCTTTCCCAACTGGTTTGAGTTTTTGGTTATTTTTCTAATTAAGTTTACCATCCAATAGATGTCCACATAATTTTATCCTCTTTAATTCACTCAGAAACATTGAGACATACCTAGAGTAGTGGTTAAGGTGCTGGACTCATGATCGTAAGATTGTGGTTTCAATTCCTGGACCAAGTGATGCATTGTGTTCTTGAGCAAAACACTTCATTGCTCCAGTCCACTCAGCTGGCAGAAATGAGTAATTGTGTGATGGACTTGTGTCCCATCCAGGGGGAATATATGCACCACAGAAACTGGGAAACTGGGCCTATGTGTCTATATTGAATCAGGAAGGATCTTTATCCTATCTTAGTCACATAGAAACACTTCCCCCATAATGCTGCACAGTATTTTGAACTCTGAACAATGTAATTAAAAAGCAAATTTCTTGACTGCCCAGATTTACTGATGTCATCACTGTGATACTGCATGCCTTGAATATTTTCTGGGTGCACAGGAGACAAATTGGCAAAGCTGAGGCTGGAGACACTCCTATCTATTGCATGCATTTTTCTTGGTTGACTTTATTCAACATGTAATTAATGGCCCAAATTAAAAACAAACAATCTCATTCATTGCAATTAATCAATGAAAAGAAACCCAATGAGTAGTCAAAGATAAACAAAAAAGAGCAGAGAGAGAGAGAGAGGGAGAGAGAGAGAGAGAGAGAGAGAGAGAGAAGTGGGGAGAGGATGCCAGTGGTGGAGGGAATTTGAGATGGAATATAATTGTTGATTGCAAAACAGGATGGAAGAGTTAAGTGGGAAGCAAGCATAAATTTGTGCATGTGAGTATGTATGCATGTGTGTGTGTGTGTGTGTGTGTGTGTGTGTGTGTGTGTGTGTGTGTGTGTACTATTTACATTGAATGTGTTTATGAAAGTTGTATTGTTCAGTAGAAGCATTGAACTCCAGCTGTCTACATCGGTGGCAGAGGAGGAGTTTATGGTAGCAGAAATCAGTGTCATGTGATGCTATGAAATTTGGTGGATTCTGTTGTTCTGCAGCCAAACCAAGAATGTTGTCAGGAAGGAAATGGAATGTGGAAAAAGCTGTTGAGATGACAGAAAGTAGACTGGGAATGAAAGAAGTGATTGGTACAGTGCAGAAGAAACAAGCAAGACTTGGATGGACATGGAACAAGTGGAAATCTCACCAGATTAACGAAGACAGGTGAAATAAATTCAGTGAAGAAATTCAGCATTTTGAAGAAGAGAAATGTTCAACAAAGGTACATGAATAGCATGGAAGAAAGATATAGAAATGAAGCTATCAGGGAACATATTCAGAAGAATGGAATTACCATGACTGAGATTCTTTGTCAGAGTAGTGTTTAATATTAAATAGTGGGGCTTAAGGCCACTAACGTAGCTAAAGTGTGTGCCACCCAGAATGGCCCTTCCATTTGCTGCCCCTAGACGCTACAAAAAGCACATATTGCCTACAGCAGACCCAAAAGTTCTACCCCATTAAAAGTGCTTAATATGTAAGGATTATATATTATTAAAAATTATATATTATGCACTTGTAGTGAGTCAAAGAATTGCTCTTTGGTTGTCGTGTATTAGCACGGTAGTGCTATGGCTGGCTGCAGATTTAATATGAACAGCAGCTTCCACCAAGCAGTATTTCGTGCCTTTTTCAATAGCTAGCTATAAATACAATGTCATCTGTCCAGAACAAAGGAGATTCGGTTCCAGTCAACCAGCCAGCAGTTAGCAGAAGACTTTGAGAGTATAGCTATTTTCATGTGGGACTTCAGAAGGACATTACTCCAGATGGCATTACTTCAAAATGAACAGCTGTGTTATTTCACCAACTTAACGCTGTAAACTTCAGGATTACATTAAGCTTTCAGGGCAAATCCCATTATTCCCTATGGATGGAACCTGACTGTTTAAACTTCTTGCTACCTTTATCACAGGATGCTTCTACCCATTTGTACAATAGTGAGTCCAATGGCCGTCCTTGTCTCCAACATATAACAATTGTCTACTCTCATTGCGTTACACATTTTATTGTTTTGTTATGTGTGTGATCCTCTGGTCCATGGAAAAATTGTCTTGCATGAAATCACTTCAT